>NC_079440.1:32221619-32501619 GCF_903798145.1 Danio aesculapii | reverse complement strand
TACGTCAAGTGTATTGATTTTCTTTTAATTACAGTGATATATAAGAAAATATAGATCTCCAGAAACACATAACAAGGGAGAAGGTCATAGCATTTTCAACTGTTAGCAACGGCAATAGGACTTCATGTGCAATAGGACTTAATGTGCAGTCAATGTACAATAAGCTGAACATACTGTACTGTAGCATAGGCAGAATAAATGTATGATGTATTAATAAATGTAGTGCAGATGGAAAAAAACAATCTTTAAAGGTGAATGCTGTTCAACAAACATTGAATTGAAGAATCTCAAATTAGGAATTTGATGCATATTGTCAGATTTTCCTCATCTTAGGTCATCTCATTGCAAAGAATTATAAACATTTAATTAAATAGCATTGAAAACATTAAAACACAGCAAGCCAAACAACAGCTAAAGTGAAAGTTGCATTGGCAATAAATGGAGGACAAATCCCACCTCTCAGATTTTAATATCTTCATTTGTGTTTAGAGGATGAATGAAAGTCTTAAAGGGATAGTTCAGCCAAAACTGACAATTCTGTCATAATTTACTCATCATTCAATGGTCAGACCCAGTTTGAAAATATTTTGAAAAATTCTGAAAATCTGTACGCATTGTCTTCCATTAGTTTTTAGTACTATGTAAATGAATGGTTTTAAAAATGTTTTTAAAAAACTGATTTAGTGTTTAACAGAAAAAATAAACTCATAAAGGTTCAAGAAAAAAAACACTTGAAGGTGAGTAAATGAGTACATTTTAATTTTGGGATGAACTATCCCCTGCAGAAACACAACATTATAAAACATTAATATTAGTTTCAAGAGTTCACACTTAGCTGATAATCAATAAAGCGTAATTGGCATGCTGTCCCGGGAGAGAGCCCTGAGCTCGTAATATCCTCGAGCCTGGGGCTCCCACTTTTAGAAGGGCGAGAGGGGAGTTCGAGCTCAGGTAGGTCTCCAGAACTCCCCTGCTGTCGCTGTGTGAGAAGTGTGAACTAAGGTTGTCTTGGGTGATAATTTGGTTTAGTCGATTGGCTATGGTGTATGTTTTTGGACAGTGGGAGGAAACCGGGGAACCTGGGGGAAACCCACGTGAACAAGGGAAGAACATATTTATATCTAGTGGACAATTAATGGCATGATTTTCAGTTTTTAATGAAGAAATTAAACAATTTCCCCTTGTAAATTATATTTTTTTTCCTCAGAATTACTATGAGTTTATGAGTTTATATCTCACAATTCTGAGTTTGTATCTTGTAATTCTGAACTGTGAGGGGGAAAAACAAGTTTATGCCATATTGTGAAGATGACTGCCTGTTTGATAAAGTCGCATTTTTCAATTTTGATTTTTTTATACATTCCTAATAAATGAAATAAAAAAATTCCATAATAAAAAACCTAGACGGACAGAATAGTGCAAGTATCTGAGTCACGTCATACCGGTTTTCCTCTCTCTCTCTCTCTCTCTCTCTCTCTCTCTCTCTCTCTCTCTCTCTCTCTCTCTCTCTCTCTCTCTCTCTCTCTCTCTCTCTCTCTCTCTCTCTCTCTCTCTCTCTCTCTCTCTTCCAGACCACTCCTCTATTCTCCTCTATCACTCTCTCTGGTGATCCAGCTCTCCGGTACCGGGCAGAGTCTCGCGCTGCGCTCGTGCGGAGGATAGATAGCCTACTGAGCAACTGCCTCCCTTTGCGCTGGATTTAATTCAACAAACAGACCTACGGGACGGGATGGATAGAATACAAGGCGAAACGCGCGGTCCCTAGTTACTGACGCGATCTCGTCACGACATGTCACTTGTGATGACAGAGCCGTCTGTGGGCTTCATTGAATATGCGTAACGAGAGAAGCAGATACCATTCAATCATCGGCGATGAACTTGAATTTCCATTCCTCCACATCACCGGGAGGACATGGCTCGATGCGCATAATCCCAAATTCTGTGGAACATAAGTAATATTTGCATCATCACAGCAAGGCGTCAGTAGAACAGTTTGGTTTGTCAGTGCACAGCGCATTATGTCCGTTCACTGCTGCATTGATGTAAGGGAAACGCCGGAGCGGAGGACAGACCGAGCCGTCTGGTGATGTGACATCCGTCCTGGGATTACTGCTGGAGTATCAAACAATCTGTAGAAATAATCTAATGGACAATTACTCAACGCTTCAATGTGAGTATGCTTGCCGAGCCGTTTTATTTAAATGCATGGGATCTAATACTTTGGGATTGTTGGTCCCCGTGTAGAAATGTGATTTTCTTACTTGCAAAGTGCATGTTAAACTGAACAGTATTTGACAGAAAGCTGTTCTGCTTATTCCTAATATTATTAATAGCCTGATAATAATAAATAAAAATAATAATTATAATAATTTATTATTTATCTATTCATTTATCATTATATTTATTTAATTATTATTGTTTTTATTGGTGATGAATTAAGGGCCGTATACCCCAATCGTGGCCTCTGGCTTTAGGAGGGGTTGACACTGGATACTGTACTAATGCAAGTTTTGAGACACTTTTTTTATTGACAAACTTGAAATAAGTTTTTAATTTAATTTTTAGTGAATTTCTAACAATCTCCTCTATGGCATTTTGAAATCAATGTGCAGTTTATGCTTTCTGCAGACTTTTCACTTTTTTGTTTCATATCTGATCAGAGCAGGTCTTTTTTTAGAAGCTATTCTTTCAGATTTTTTTGCATGCTGAATTTTTACATTTCTTAAATCGTACATTAGATTATTTCTACTTCAGGCCTGTAGCCAGCCTAGTGAACGGGGTGGTTCTTTTTCCTCAAAAGTGGAGCTTTTTGCAATTATGTGCCTCATTTTCTATTTAATTATTAAATGTAAATTTGGGAGAGCGGGGCACAAAGTAACACTTTTTGGTTTTGGCCAAATAATGAACAAAGTAATGGGGTTAGACAAACCATATATTTTTTACCAACAAAACACAAGCCTCTCCTACAAATGAGCACTGAAATTATGATCGCCGGATTTAAGGTTTCTGTGCAGTATTGCCAAAAGTGCCAGGAGTATAAATCTTTCTATTTACCCCACCTGCGGGGCAAGTTGTAACAGTCAGAGGTTATTTGTAACACATGTTTAAAAAGGAAGATTTTACACAATTATTTAAATTCAGTTTACTTTAAATAGTAGCTACATTTCCTCAGTACTTGGTAATTTTTTTTATTCTACATAGCTAGTATGTTTATTTATTTATTTGTTTATTTATTTATTTATTTATTTATTTATTTATTTATTTATTTATTTATTTATTTATTTATTTGTTTGTTTGTTTGTTTGTAAATTGGATAAATACATTTGGATTTATTTGCATTATACATTTTTATACAATGCATTTATTTGCATTATTAGTTATAAAATTATTTTTTCTATTAAAGCATATTTTCTATTAAAAAACATTTTAATATAAAAAGTTCTCAACGTCAATTTTACTTACATACTTTTATGCTGCAAAAATGGTTTCTCCTGTGTTTCTCATACAATTTTTGATGAACTTTTTCAATAATTGGAAAACAGGACATCTGCCGACACTGTGGTGAAAAACTTGGAGGCATGTCCTGGTTAACCCTGAGCAAATACCTTAAAAAACTGTGTTATATTTTACCCCGCGTTACTTTGTGCCCTGCATTCTCCTACTGCCTTTCAGTGAAATTTTAATCACTATTCTGAATTAGCTTGTCGGATGGTCATCATAACCACCCTTTTTGACTATTTTAGCCAAAAAAGTATTCAAAAACAATTTTAATATGGGCCGCTTTTGGTGCTTCACATCTTTTTATTGGTTATTTTCTACTTTAAGAATAAGGTCCAAGATTTAGAATAAAATTTACTTGCAAAATTTTTCTATATTTAGAAACAATACAGTAGGGAAAGAAGATTTCTCTTACGTAAGTATGTTTTCTTGCATAGCTGGAGGTTGGACTCATGAAAAATATTTGTTAGCATTGCCCAAAACTGATTAGCAGAAGTCACACCAAAACGACATTCAACAGAGGATTCTGCTTGGTCTTAAAGCCTTTTTTTCGATGGGTTATTTTCACCATGATGGGATAGTAGTCAAAATAGGACAAATGAGCTCATGTATGGGATAAATGCTGGACCTTTCGTGTGCCTTCTGTCAGAATCGTATACCGTCCCATGCCTATAGTGTAGCCTGTGGAGCATAATAATTTTGCAGTGCACAGTCATGTGATTGGGAAAGTGCTGTGGTTGTGTCTGTTGGTCTTGATAGACAAAAATTTCAAATCTGCTTTTTTACTCTGCCTTTGATCATTTCTCTATTTTGCTCATAGTTTAAACATTTCGAAATGCTTTACAAATTCACTGGAGCTTTAGGCCTTGACCACACTATACACTTTGGTTTGATACATGCAGCCCAATCAAAATGCAAGAAACCGTAGTACCGCTGTCGTTTTGGTTCCAGTATGCACTTTGATAGCGTTGTTAAAGATTAATGTCAGTTTTGTACATACTTCGGTATTCTTCAGTGAAGATGAAATGTTTACTCTGAATTGCTGTGTGGTGGTGTAATGCGAGGACAGTTATCCTCAAGCACAGTACAGAAACATAGGACACACTATATTTTACACTATATGTACTTAACATATAATTACAGTGTACTTAAGAAAGTACTTGGTTGGTCATATAGGTTAAGGTTAGCTCCAGGAGCAGGTTTAAAGATAGTGCCCAGTTATTATTGTAATGACTTTGGTAGTACAAATAAAATAAAGTGCCTCCAGGATTTAAGCATTTTAGACATTTCAGCGTGGAGGAGCGAAGACGCATGAAAAAGTGTGCTCCTGGAGGGCCACTGTCCTGCAGAGCTCCAAACCTAATTAAACACACTTGAACCAAATAATCAAGGTCTTCAGACTCACTAGAACACAGAGATAGTCTGTCTGAATTTGGGAGATGAAAGAGTTGATGGCTAATGGTTTATTTGGATATCTTGTTTACAGCCTTGAAGTCTACTGATTTTCTGTTAGAGTTGTGTGACAGTCAGTCATTGTTTGCAGAGACTGTAAAAATGAACGAGAAGTGACATCGCAAAGCTGTCTGTAAAAAAAAAAGCATGTGACTTCTCTATTAAAGCTGCATTTTTTCATGCGCAAAATCTTAAAAATAGATTAATCCAGAACTAATGTTTTTTTGGTCAAACCAGTTGAAGGTTCGCTGAGCTATTGATTTCTTAAATGCTAAGCAGTTCTCCATAAAAAAAGCTCTCCTCATTTGACATCTATTAAACAATGGCCTCTTGTCTTTTTAACTGTTTAAGCTTTAGATGTTGTGCTTTATGTGGCTACAGATTGCAGGTTTGTCATTCATAGGCTTTACTAAACACTTCTAACAGTGTGTTGGAGATTATTGGAGCTAAAATCTGAAGGACAGTGTTGGTGGCTGGTCAGAACCTTTTCTCTCCTTGACCAGGTCTTATAAATATGACAGCTAGAAGTGTTGTATCAAGAATCGGTAGCCTGATATTTATTAAAATGATTTTAGAGCTTGACATTCACAGTCTTGGTTTTTTTCACATGATGTTCTTATATAGAAATGTATATACACAAAAGTGCTGCATAACTGGTTACATTAAGTTTTCAACACTGTACACACGTATTATGAAACAGCTCCAGTCTTTTCATTCATTCATTCACTTTCCTTCGGCTTAGTCACTTATATATCAGGGGTCACCACAGAGGAATGAACCACCAACTATTCCAGCATATGTTTTACGCAGTGGATGCCCTTCCAGCAGCAACCCAGTACTGGGAAACACCCCGTACACTCTCACATTCACACTTATACACTACGGCCAATTTAGTTTACCTAATTCACACATAGTGCATGTCTTTGGACTGTGGGGGAAATCAGAGCACCCAGAGGAAACCCACGCAAACACGGGGAGAACATGCAAACTTCACACAGAAAAGCCATCTGGCCTAGCCAAGACTCGAACCAGCGACCATCTTGCTGTGAGGCGACAGTGCTAAACGTACTGAGCCCCAGTCTTATCAATCCCTATTATTGGTATTGGCATTAATATTATTTTTATTATTGGTATGCAATAACACCAGAACACATGATGTTTCAAACCTTCAGATTGTCACAGATTTACTGGGATAGCAGCTTTTAGTTGTGAAATAATCACTGATGTATATGGCAGCAATTAAGAAGCCCCTGTTATGGGTTTTTGAAAATGACCTTCCATGCAGTGTGTTACACAGCACTAAGTGAACGAAAACATCCAACTGAGGTTTAAATCTAAAAGGGCACCGTGTTTAAAACTATTGATTCCTTAGCGACTCAGAGTTAAATAAATTAATCGTGTTGGGTTCGGATTTCTTGCCTGAACGCATCGGCATTGTCACGGTACATTGCCAAATGTGTAGTACTGAATCTGGTAAAATGTGAACGTGCCTTTCTCTTCATAAGGTAGCGGAGCGCAGGGGATCACGGGACTGATCATGACGCGAAGATGATGATCACTGACAGACGGAGATTCGGCTGTGGGGATTAAACGGTTAAACAACAATACCACAGTATAGCCAATCGTGTGCTGTGTTTGTTCCTGTACTTTTTCAGATTTTTGATACAATAACATACGCTACAACATGGGAATCACCAGCCGTTTGCTATAGAAGGAGCAGCAGAGATTATTATTTATGGGACTTTGTCGGACTTTGACAGGGACTTTGTCAGTTACTGTTACAGTTCATATGGACCAGTTTCTCCTTCCTCTAGAACATAATATGTAAGTGTTATTAAAATTGTTGCCTCGTTTTGTGTAGTTTGCAAAATATGTGTTTAATTGGATGTTGTAACTTGTAATCGCTCCACACAGCTTGTAATAACTTATCATTATAGATCAGTGCTTGAATTGTATCTCTCAGGTTAAATCTGTATGGGGCTATTCACATATTGCGTCCAAAACCACGTTGAAAACGCGACACGCGCTTCTTCCTTTGCCAATTTAAATGCGTTTCTGAACTCGCGATCCTCTTCCGTTTGTCTTTGCTATGCCCACCATCAGCTGTTCCTACACATGCTGCACGGTTAATTTTCAAAATAGTTCAACTTTTGCTACTGTGTAGATTAATACTGTATGTGTATCGTTGTTATTACTTGGGGTTAGCATTAAGAGTAGAGTAATATGCTGGTGTTTAACTGCATTGCTTTATTGCGTTTCTGCGTTGGACTCTCACACTCTCTGCTACTACATAGTCGTGGTGGGCATTTCTCTCACTCTCACGCTGAACTCACTTAACCAATCTCAACAGACTGGGTCATCGAACCAATCACAGCAGATTAGCCTCACGTAAAAGAGAGGTTTGGAAACAAATGAATCGCTGAACAAATCATATAGGAGTCATTGGGATAATTAGGTTAAAATAAATGCATATTATATGACAATAAAAGTGTTTTTTGACCTTGCATGCATATCAATGTCGTTGGAGACCCCCAAAACCAAAATATGACCTTTTATAATGCAAAATAGGGGCTCTTGAAAATCACCTTTTGAAAGCAACAGGATGCTGAACGTTGATGAAATTACATTCTTATATGCTTATGTATAGATATAATAGAGAAGCTGTGTGTTTACCTATAAAAATATTGTTCAATAGACTCTTTAAAAATGCTATTTTGCCAGTAATGAAACATTCATTCAACCTGAGATTCTGTTCAGAATTGTGGAAGAATCATAATCTCTGTTTAAAAAAAATATATACATTTTCAGTTTCTGAAGAAGCGCACATCTCTAACTGTTGTGGTTGGCATTGACAGTTGGGTTGTTTGCTAACATTATAAACAAAATTGTATATACGTTTTATCCCTAAATAATGAATCAAAATAAAATTGACATTTTTAAGGGTCGCTACAGTATATGAAATCTTAAAATGCACTGCAAATCACTAATTATTGAGAGATATTCAAGTTAACCTTGGCAGTAATGCGCTGTCCATCATTACGCACTTCTCTGAACATTTAAGCAGACATTTCTTAACACAGATGTTGTGAATTTATATTCCCAGTCTGATCAGAAAGCCAATGCTATTACCCCTCACATGCAAAGCTGCCATATTCTGAGAAGGTATGTATGCTGCAGATAAGTTGCTGGACAGGTGTAAGCAGATTAGGGGTAGCAGTAGCTCATTCTGCCAGAGAAATAGGACTGTAGCGAACGTGACGGCTGAACAAAAGCTGAGTGGCATGGCCGGTGGAGAGATGTTTGTATGATGGGCCTTGTGGCTGTCAAGAGATAAATAGCCCTCTGCGAGCAGGGAAAGGAGCTGGAAGGCGTGCTGGATCTGTTCCAGGGAGTGCGGGGAATGTAGGCTGTCACCAAGGGCACTGATATGTACTGTCCTGCAGCCAAATGTCAACAGCTGTCTTCATGTATATATAAAGATGATTTCTGAGTTTTTCAAGCAAGATGCCTTCAGTTAGACAAATAGTCCAATCAGCAGAATAGCATCAGCTTGTACTGCAGCTGGACTTATGTGTCTGATTTGGGCTTATACCTGCTGATTAAGTCTGTCTAATGTGAATAGATCTCATCAGTTGCAGTTGTGACAGTAGCAACCTGACAGCAATTTCATATTATTTGAGAGTTGCTGCCAATTATAAGAAGTGTTGTCATTAATGAATACCAGCAAGAGTTCCTAGTTAAACATTATTCGAAATGTCACGGTTACATTTCGGATGAGCTCGAATTTGGCTTCAAACTCTATAAAATTAGGACCTAAAATGTTAATGACTTAAAATTATCTTGTGCGAAAGTAAGGCTGGGGGGAATACCCACAAGCCCCTGTGCTTGAAAAATGTAATTATCCATGCTTGATCAAAGCATGGGAGCTTATGGGGACATGCAGTAGTTGTTATTCAAAAACTAAATAGGTTTTAAGCTCTTGTGAGTATTGTTGATGCTTCACTTGGGGCATGCTAAATTCAATCCATTTCTTACACTCTAATTTATTAGGGAAAAATCCAAGTGTATCTGTTGACTGACCAGTGCAGTGTCAAAAAAGAATGTACTTCTTAAAGTCATTGAGCTAATTTAAATCTACAAAACCTGAAATGCTTTGATTCAAGAGTAATGTACATACAGTTGAGTGTTATTGCTGTATAAATCTTGTCATGCTAATCAGTCGCTGAGGAGATTTGAATCGCACTCAAGGGGTTTATTTTGTGATAATTGGTAACTGGCTAGATGTACATTATTCCACTTATTGCACAGCTACTTCCTACATAAGTAAATAATTAAACGCAAATATTGATTTGAGTCCAAATATTTTATTATCTCACAGAACACAGAAAGCTTCCGTGAAGAAAGTAGCTGTGACATGTTCAACCTACAGGAACATATAAGGAATAGTAGAGTCATACCGCTTATTACATGATTTTTCATCATTTATGGGGACAAGAGAGATTGATGAAACTGATTTAAAAGCTTAATTCTTTTTTTATCTTACAATCCATTACAATGTACGAACCAACCATCTGTACAAGAACATGAACACAGCAATAGCATTAATGCAGTATTACTGAAGTGTAATTTCATTTTCTAAATAATCAATAACTATAAGCATGACATAGGATGGCTGCAGCAGTGTTTCTAAGACGAATGACATAATTAAATAATTGTACACAGAATATTGGGCTCTATCATACATCCGGCTCAGTAAGGTGCAAGATGTGTTTGATGCGATTTGTTGCTATTTACAACCAACGCGACCCCAATTTTCATGTTTTGCGCCACATGAAAATGATGATCATAAAAAAGATTAAAGGATAAAAGTGACAAAGATTTTCTACATAAATATAAAAATCACTACCACCATGCCTTCTTCATGTCAGGGGTCTTTTTTCAGTTTATTCATGACAATTTGTAGTTGTATAATGTTATAATTATTAGCAGTATTATTTATTATACGCATATTTATATTTGTTTTAATAAAAACAAGTTTAGATTTGTCCACCTGTCAGGTTTTGGAGACGTATACATCACTATATGGGGCATAAGAATTGGACGTGTGTTTGGATATAACAAATTTTTTTATTATTATTATTATTGTTCATTTATTAATTTTCTGGAAATTAAAAATGAATTTAGAAATAGTTTTGAAACAAATCTTTGTGCTTGACCAACAAAATTAAATATGGTGGCTAATGGATGTCTTCAGTGGAGTGCGTACAACACCATTTCCTTATCCACGAAAGTAAAGGAGTAAAGCAAAGAGTAAAAGTAAAGAGAAAGTAAAGAGGCTGAATGGAGGAGGCTCGTTCTTTATCCTCACACTGCAGATGCACTGTTTAACTGTTTTCTTGCCAGTGAAGCATTCAGTTTTTTCACTTACAAAGTCCGCCATGTAAATATATGTGCCATGGCACAACGCAACTGACTCTTAAAGGGAATGGGAGAAGAGAGTCTGATTGGTTTAATGCATGTTATGTTCAAAACACACCCGTACTGTAACTCATTAAGAGAATAAGCACAACCCTGTTAGACCATGCACCAGGGTGTATTTTCAGTCCTTAAAATAGCAAAGTGGATTCAAACAAGACCTTAATGCTTTTTTGTGCCATGCGATTTATTCAAATAGAGCCCTTAGAAGTTTTAATATAATATTAACATATTAAATGCAAAGTTTCCCAGAAGAATAACCACTAGCAAGCAAATAGCACTTCAGTTACCTGGACAAATCAGTGTAATAAGTTTTCACTGTTTATTATTGGGCTACAAACCACTTAATGGTACAATTAACCAATCAGAATTAAATAAGAGCCATGCAATTTAATTTCACTAACATGCTATTTTTTATTGATATTTTATGTTTTTTTGTATATTTTAATTTTAATTTACACATTTGTGGATGCTTTGTAAATGCAGGTTTTATGCAGATTTTATTACACTCTAGAAATGCTTGGTTGTGTCAACCCCAATTCGAGGGGCAAAATGGACGGTTTCAACCAATCGAGTTAATTGTCAAATGATCTAAAATATAAATTTCAAACAGGGTTTGTTCTAATTTTACCCAAGCTTGGTTTAAAACAACCCAGAATTTCAACCCAGTTTAAACTACATGATAATTGGAAATCTTGGCAACTAAAATTTTTTAGATAACTAGAAATAAAAATAATTTATTTCAAAGTTTTCTTGTGAAAAACTTGTGGTGCAAGTTTTTCTGCTAATTGTTTCAAGAGGCTTGATTCTTTATTTTTGGATTATGTCATGACACTTGTGTGATTTCTCAGTGAACTCAAAAGTAAAAATTATGTAACGTCACTATACCTGGAGGATTTGCTCTTTGTATGTTGAGGCACACAACAAAAGTAGACTAATGCTTTTGCCCAGTGGTTTGCATCCCATTGCTTTCATTTGCTCTTAAGGTACATCACAGCACATTGGCCTGTACACACTTGTGTCCTGTTCTAAAGGATTCTTACAATGAAGACTATATTTACAGCCTTAGGCTGCCATTACATCAAGCATAGAAGTGGCTTTATAAAAAAAATCAGTCCAGTCCACGCAGGTCCTATTCTTTCTTTTTCTTTTTTTCTTCCTCAAACCCAAACCATAATTCCAATTAATTATATTACTCAAGTTTACTCCATAACTCCTTTATGATTTTCAAAACAGTCATTTTTATGTCAGTAAGCTCTATTAGTTTAATTATTTCTTTGACTCTTTAATGTTTTGTTCGATTCTTCTCTCATGCAAATTGTAAGAAGCCATCCATGCCTGTAGGCAGTGAAAAGAAAGAAACACATTTCACTCCATTAGTGCTATGTCTAAGGACATGACGCAATACTTTTTCACCCTCATAAATTAATTCTACCAATCTGCTGCTTTGGGTTGGGTTAAAGCTATAATCAAGACTTTGTTAGTTTTTTGAAAGTATTGCTTTTCTATTTAAATATATATGATGGTATTTATTGTGAAATCAAATGTTCGATATTTGATCGATATTCAAATATTTTACACAAGACCAAAAAACAGAGCGATCTAAAATCTTTGTGTGCCAAAAAAATCAGTTAGATATTACATTGAAAAATAAATAACACAATGTAATATGAGGAAAAATATTTAGCAGTAGTGGATTTTTACAAAACAGTTGTCCTAAAAAATATCACTTGCTTATAATATATGCTTGCAGGGCTTTCTTCTTGCTGTCAGTGTCGAATGCAAATCTCCTCCAGTCTAATTGTCACATTAGAATCTACCAGATGGGATGAAGAGGGAATGAAGAGCATTTGATTTGGAAGAGCACAGGTGCAAACAGTGCAAACAGAGATTATGTTTCACCCCAGCACTTCTGCTGCAGGCTGGTTCATACAGTTAGAAACAAACTATACAAAATACAAAATACCTGTTTTGTATCGAAAGCATATAAACGTGTAAAAATTTGTTTAATATATCTATTTTTCCCTTAGCTGCAGCAGGCAGGTGAAATCAGGTAAATTAGGCCAAATTTTAAGTCATTTCAATGACAAAACAGTTTATCTGACAGTGTATAATTTCAGTTCAGAAGGCCTCTTCACATCAGTGAGAACCATAGCTATAATGATTAGGGCTGCACAATATATTGTTTCAGCACTGAAATTGCAATGTCCGTATCTGGAATAGTCACAGTGCATGTTTTTGTAGTAATGTGCAGAATTACAGTTAAGAACACATTATTTGTGGAGTCACTACAAAGTTGAACCACAATAGAGTGAAAGTTTATCACCGGCATGTGTTTTAAGGCCTGTGACTGTGAGGATTTTAAGAGAGATTAAATCAATTGGCCACAAGAAATGTTTACGTTTCTAACACAAATGTAGTGAGTGTATTTATTTATACAATGAAGACTGTACTGTGTTATTTTACATTTGTTTATTATATTTTTGTACCTATATACTGTACTTTTAGACTCCCCTAAAAATCATAAAGTACTGTTTATTTCATTTCTTTACTGTATATAAGCATTATATATGTTTTTAGTTTGTTTATTATATTGTATGTAGATGCACTCCACTACAAAAGTATCACTCAATCTAAAATTATGAATTATTTTTCCCCCTAAGAGCTTTTTAAGTAATTTGGGGCCTCATGTATCAACGCTGCGTACACACTAAAACTTTAAGTACCCCAGATTTCATGGTCACGTTTGGATTGACTAACGATGAAGTGAACGTGAGAATGTGCATTGGTCCACGCCAACTTCATGTCTGCCATACGTGCAATTCTTGTGTGTGTTTGTTTTATTTCCATTGGCGACTCCTAGAGTATCATAAAGATACTACAAAGTATCTTTGAGCCATGCAATGCCATCTGTATGGGACGGGATCATCCGCATGTCTTGCAGGTATATAAGGTTTCCATACCAGGCAGTTGACCAGCCAAACATTAAAGCGCAATTTGCAGCGATCGCTGGTTTTTCCAATGTAATCGGAGTGATCAACTGCACGCACATTGTTATAAAGGCGCCATCTGAAGATGAATTTGCATACGTGAATCGAAAACATTTCCATTCAATAAATGTGCAAATAATATGTGATGCTCAAGTTATTAATGATTCCTGCTTGTCTTCCTTGTGATGAAGAGTAGGCAAAATCTGATACAGTATGTAGTGGGAGTGGATTGGGAAGAATGAGGTCATCAGGCGCTGGATTAGAACCAGGTTCTCTATTGATTGTGTCAAAACATATTGCCATACACTTTACGAGCTACACCACTCACGTTGCTATTTGCCACTCATTTTAGTCATGTTGTTTCTGTCAATCAAACGGTGATGGACGGGAATCACTCAACTAGCTCATTCCAACGAGGTGTGCTATTTACACAGCCTAAATAGACACTACAAAATTTTACACCTTTACATCGGACCATTTCTTTTTTAATTCACTCACAGTGCGATGTTCAGACCACATTGCATTAACCGCGTCAGCTAAACTCTCCCACTCTATTTTTTTTCTTTTGTTATTAACTCCGGAGGACAAACTTGCAAATAACACAGTTTTTCTTCGGTCTACCTCTAAAAGGAGCACTTCCAATTCACATTCTGTGAAGTTACTCTTTTTGCTTGCTTTTGTCAATGCTTTTTCATTTGGTTTTGCCAAAGTAGAGTCATTACCATATACCATATTCATACGGGGGAGGAGGCAGGGAGGGGTTTTGAGCTCGTGCATGTACAAAGAGAATATGTATGGGATTCCACGTAAGCAGTGTTTCATACTTCTGATTTTCTTACTGCGTACACACATTTACAGCTTTGTGCGTACGCAATGTTTTAGTAAGAATTTAACTTGATTTTTTTTAGTTCTGATGAACTTAAAAACAAGAAAGCTTGGTGACCTGTAAACATTGACATCCATAGTATCAAAAACAAATACTGTGAAAGTCAGTGGTTACAGGCTTTCAACATTTTTCAAAATATCTTCTTTTTGTGGACAGAAGAAATAAACTCAAACTGCTTTGGAACAAGTCTAGAGCGAGTAAATGATTACAGAATTTTCATTTTTTTTTTGTGAACTATCTCTTTAAAGAGGTTTAGACAGTTAGTTGATTAGTGGTGGTGGTGGCCTTTTGTGCACTTTAGGCAGGTCATTGCCCTTCAGTATGTGCTGATTTTGCAGTTCTTCTTAAAACATATTTAACATTCCTACAGCGTAGCATTCTGTAAGATTAGAGAAAGCCAGCAGTCTCTCATGCAGAAATGAAAGCCCATAGGGCTTCATCAGAATCCTAATGTCATGTTGGGTATAGACCGAACCCTCTGCCGACTGACACTCAAAAGCATTATGTAAGTGCATAAATATTAAATAAATGTGAATCTATTACCTATGCCTAAAGCCTCTTTGAACTGGCATGATGTTGTCTTTTTATTATAATAATTAAATTTGACTTCTATCAAGATGATTGATTCGCTGTGCTTTGATCAGTGCATTAGCTCTTGGCGAATTGACAGAGCACAATTCAGGTTCTATAAAAGAAGTATTCAAAGACAGTTTATTATATATGGATACATGGAGCTGCTGCTGAGCCTCTCTGTGATGAAGTTGCTATACTGTATGTGCCTGGGGATTTTATTTCTGGCGGGTAGCTAGCTTCATGATGGCATACAATTTTCTTGTAATTAATTGTTGAAGCTTTAATCATGATTTACAGTATTATCATAATATTCATCTAAGCGTCAAAAAAGGTATAATAACTCAAAGTGTAAAAGTGTATGCTTTTTTCTATATACCTGTTCAGAGTAAATAAATATTTGAAACAAATGAAATTGCAAAAAGACTATAAAGTACAAAACGTAACACTTTACAATATTGTTTCATTAGTAAACGTTGAGAAATAAGTGAGAAATAGCCACTTTTTTACTATGTTAAAGTTTGCTTAAAAATGCAGCTGAATTTTATTACTTACTAGTGCCATTTCATAAAGCAGTTACAACTGATATTAACTGCATCATTAGGCATTGACATCACCTAATGAAAGCTTTTGCATTTTGTTAATTTACCTGATGTTAACAAATGGAGCTTTAATGTACAGTGTTAACATGCAATAGGGCTACAGTATAAATAGTCAGAGCATTTTCAAGCAATATCCCCTACATGTCATTTGCCTGTTAAACATGTGAAAATGTTTGAAAATAAATTGTCTATCAGTTCGTCAAGCATTTGGTGTTGTGATGAAGAACCACTGTAAATAAACATTCTTAAAATATTCTTAAAAGATTTAAAAGTACTGTAATTATTCAATGATACATAAATATGATATTTTGAATTACTGAAAATTGGTATACTGTTTATGTCTACTGGCACGAGCTATCGATTTTCTTTAAACATTTCTCTAAATTGGTTTAATTCATAATTATTTATTTTGTGATGGCTATAAATGAACTTTTCTAAGGATGAAAAAGTATTTTAGTTGTCTTGTTACTGAGAATGTATAATGTGTGATAATATTGCAGTGTTTCCTCTTAGATTTTTTCCAGCTGTGGCGGCAGGCCTTTTACACAGATCTACTAACTGGCGTTATTTCAATGACAAATGTCATGAGCGCAGTATTACAAGTCAAGATCGCATTCATGTACTATAAGCATGCAAATGTCTTTGCTAGCGCACTGATTTCCTCTGTTCATGTACAAAACTTCTTGCACGCCCTCAAATATACACTGCTCAAGTGCAGATTTTCTTGTGCGCTCTCAAATAAACGCTGTTGAAGTGCAATTTAGTGCATTTATGTAACAAGTATGACTCCAACATTTATTACATTTGCCAGGAATATTTATGAATGTCTCCAAAAGACCTACAGAGTGCCATTAATGCATCCTGCAGTAAAGTGAAACAGCTATAAACTCCAGCAAGATAAAGTCATCGTATGCAGAACCATAGACCTTTATCTATAAAGTATAATTATGGAAACTGTGTTCATCTTAACTGAAAGCTACGTCTTTTTTGCTAGCCTCACGCATCACGCACTTGTCAGTCAGTCAGTCACCTTAAAGGGTTAAACAAATAACGCACAGCATTACTATGATTAAAGAAAAGCTTGCGCAGTTATAATTCACCTACCTTTTAATATGTTTTGGTGTGATTGTAACCCGCTATTAAAAAAAACAATGACTGAATGTTTTGAATGAGAAGCTGTAATGTAGCCGTGGCGGGATGGATTCTGGTGTGGGACCCCGCCATGGAAGAATTAATGTAGCAGAAACCATGTATCGGTAATATCCTAATTGCTGATAATAGGGATGCACCAATACCGATATCGGGTCAGTACTTGGTTGAAATACTTGTATATATATATATATATATATATATATATATATATATATATATATATATATATATATATATATATATATATATATATATATTAATATCAATATATTTATATATTAATATTAATATATTTATATATTAATAGCTTAGTCCTTATAAACATTTTTTTTAAAGAAATACATTTTAAATTAATCTAGAAGTATAGGCTACTGGAGAATAAACCGAATATCTATTGATCTTATTCACCCGCAACCCACCTATAGTTAAACATCATGTAGCCTTTTTGATTACCTGACCTGCGGATTAACAGCAGGATTTGTGAATATAACGAAGAGCCGCGCATAACAGGGTGTTAAGGGTCCCTAATATGCAATGTCAAGAGAGTGACTCCATCAGGTAACATAAACTGCACACATTTGATTATGTAATGTGTGAAGTCATGGACACGTGTCAGCACAAGGATAATTTATCCTTAAAATTCAATTCAATTCAATTCAATTCACCTTTATTTGGATAGCGCTTTTACAATGTAGATTGTGTCAAAGCAGCTTCACATAGATGATCTTAGTAAATGTCCATGCTTAATCGGTAATCGATAAGGTCTATCATTTACAGGGTTATCAACAATGTGTGTATATTTTTGGCTTGGAATAGCCTTATGATAAAGATTTTTGTGTTCATCCTTGCTACAGGCAAAAAAAAAAAGCTTCCTTTTCAAATTGATTGCACTTTCATACATCTAAGAAGTATCGAAATTGGTACTCGGTATCAGCGAGTACACAAATTAAAATACTGGTACTTGTATCGGTTTGTAAAAAAGTGGTATTGGTTCATCCCTAGCTGATAACTGATAAATGGCATTTTCGATAATATCACAACACAAACAAAACACTGATCCAGTGTGGGGTAAACATAGAAAGTTTCCGTTCTGTATCTTTTCTGTAGCAAAATTATCATGTAGTCTCCTGGCTTTTGTTTATTCCTTTAAAAGTCTGTATTAATAGTATGTTAAAAATCTATTGTCTGTGCATATTCAGGTAAGTAACAATATTTATCACCATTATAAATATGTTTCAAATATTTCTTTATATACAGTATCTTTGTTGCACTTGTGCCTTTATGGGAAAGTATTTATAATGGAAGCAAAACTGGAAAGAGAATAGGGGAGTGGTGGTTTGGGGGACTGGATTAGTTAAGGTCTGAGAGCTGCGCCTCGAAACTCTGGACACCCAAAGTGCAATGAGGCTATCGGCGCCAAATGTAAACGTGTTTTAAAGTGTGTCCACATGTTATGACTGTTGTAATGTTCAGTTAATGAACATAGCTATTTACTTTCAAAGTGTTTGTTTGTTTCTATACTTCTTTTACTTGTCGTATTTGGTTCAAGAAAATAGTCATTTTCAGTCCTGATTGATGCATAAGGAACCATAATAAAAAAGTGCACAGCTGTGCTAAACACATGGTACACACATACTGCATGAAACCTGACATCTTCAGTCAGAAACAGCAGCGACAGTTTGCATAAATATAGTTATTGTCAATGCTCTTAGGTTGAATTATTTGCTCTTGTATTGTTAAAGTTTAAACTTATCAGTATATAAACAATGTTTATTTTTGGCATGTCATATCAATATTATAGTTATATATTGAATTTATGTCATATATCTCTTCACCACATATCCTAATCCTAACAACTAAAAATGTATTTTTTAATGTATTTTTTAATGTATAAAAGTCTACAATACATATCTTAATTCAGACTTTACCCTGGAGTACAGTTTTTATATCCTGAAAGAACAATTATCATGTGGCATTTTTATCTAAAATTAATGTTTGATGAAATAATTTCAGCCCATGATCAAAATCAAATGTCTTGCTTCATGTCTAAATTAATCAGACATTTTGAACAAATCATTTGAATGCATGCTTCAGTGAATCACTGATTAAGATGAGGCCTGATTGCCACTAAATGGTGGTTTTAGCATCATTTTTTATCCATTAAATAAAAACTTCAAATTCATGCACAAAAATGCTCTCAGAATTTTTTATTATTTATTAATTATTTAGAATTTATTATGTACAATAATTTTGTAATTATTGTTTGAGGAATGTGCAAGTTTACATGTTACTCACTTTAAGGCTTATTTGAAGTAAAGCAAGATACTAATACTTTGTGATACTAAGATACTAAGTGATACTAATTCATAGAATAGTTCAACAAACAAGACGTTAATATTTCCTTCCTCACAAAATGAGCAAGCCAGTAATTTAAAGATCCATTCATTAATGCTGTAATAATTCACTTGCTTAGTTTCTAAATGAATCAGCCATTTTGATTGAATTGTTTGAATGAAATAGTCAGTGAATCACTCATTAAGATGGAGACTTACTGCCACCTTACTATTTTTCCTGACAGGTTTAAACCTTCAAAACATTGTACTATTTGCTTAATAGTTCAGTTTTTTTATTTATTTTCAGTATTGCGGTTCTTTGTGTTATATTAAGCCTGCTGTGAAAATGCCCATTTCAACTCATTGTTTTTATCTTCATGTCTAACTGCACATACTACAGTTAGAAATGCACTTCAGTAGCGTTGTAAAAATGTTTGATCTAACTGTAGGTGAGCGTGTAGCTGCTGTTTAATGAACCTACACTAGAGGTAGCCTTGTGTTTCTTCTCTTCTCTAATACTGTAGCAGTCAGAAATAAGTAGGTCAGTGTTTAACGTGGCCAAGAAATAATATATGAAGTGATAAATCCATGCATGGGACTGCTGCCGTCTGTGGACTTTAATAATATAAAGCGCTTTATTTAAACACCTTTTAATTCAACCATTCAAACATTCCAGATGAAGAATCCCTGTGTTCGTGTGGCAGGATGTGGTTATGCTTGTTGTCAGAGGATTTCAGTCTGTGCTTCTAGCTAAATTCTTTCTGACACAATCATATGGCAGCGTTGCCTTCATGTTGACAATGCAGAATGACTGATGGCATTTTATGTTTACAACCCACATTTTTTAAATAGAATTGTGTGAATATCCATCCATCCATCCATCCATCCATCCATCCATCCATCCATCCATCCATCCATCCATCTATTTACTCACCCATCCATCCACACATCCATCCATCCATCCATCCATCCATCCATCCATCCATCCATCCATCCATTCACTCACCCAACCATCCACCCATCCATCCACACATCCATCCATTCACTCACCCATCCATCCATCCATCCATCCATTCATCCATCCATCCATCCATCCATCCATTTACTCATCCATCCATCCACACATCCATCCATCCATCCATCCATCCGTTCACTCACCCAACCATCCACCCATCCATCCACACATCCATCCATTCACTCACCCATCCATCCATCCATTCATCCATCCATCCATCCATCCTTCCTTCCTTCCTTCCTTCCATCCATCCATCCATCCATTCCTCCACTCACCCAACCATCCACCCATCCTTCCATCTATCCATTCATCCATCCATCCATTTATCTATCCATCCATCCTTCCATAAATCCATCCATCCACTCACCCAACCATCCATACAATCATCCACCCATCCATCCATTCTTCCATTCATCCATCCATCCATCCATCCATCCATCCATCCATTCATCCATGCATCCATCCATCCATCCATCCACCCACCCATCCATCCATCCATCCATCCATCCATCCATCCATCCATTGATCCATCCATCCACCCATCCTTCCATCCATCCATCCATCCATCCATCCACCCATCCTTCCATCCATACATCCATCCATCCATCCATCCATCCATCCATCTATCCACTTATCCATCTATCTATCCACCCTACCACCCACCCATTCATCCATTCATCCATCCATCTACTTATCCATCTATCTATCCATCCTACCACCCACCCATCCATCCATTCATCCGTCTATCCATCCCTCCATCCATCCATCCATCCATCCATCCATCCATCCATCCATCCAGGGCAACAGGAGATTAATAAAATTAAATAAAGTATTAATTTAATTTAATTTAATATTTTGTTGGCGTCATGGTAGCGCAGTGGGAAGAGATGTTCTCCCCAAGTTTGCACGGGTTTCCTGGGGGTGCTTCAGTTTCCCCCACAGTCCAAAGACATGCGGTATAGATGAATTGATTAAGCTAAATTGGCCATAGTGTTTGTGTGTGAATGCAAGAGTGTATGGGAGTTTCCCAGTGTTGGGTTGCAGCTGGAAGGGAATCTGCTGCATAAAACATATGCTAGATAAGTTAGCGGTTCATTCCGCCGTGGCGACCTGAGATTAATAAAGGGACTAAGCCGAAAAGAAAATTAATAAATGAATGAATATTATTTTGTTTTGATGTATTTTAGTTCATTGTTTTACTTTATTTTATCTTATTGTGTTTAATTAATAAGGCCTTTTTGTTTATTTTCTTCAACTATTTGTTTTTAGTTTTTATTGTTTTCTGTATTTGTGTTTTCTTTTTATGTTTTTTAATAGATTTGGTTGTTTGGTCAAGTTTTAAACTGTGCTCAGGCATATTGTAAATGTTTTTTACTTCTTAAAAATGACTGGGATAATAAAACATGCCATACTGTACATCATCATTTATTTTGATCTTTAGAACATCATATGAACACTGTATAAAAAAAAAAAACATCCATAGAAAAATAGATAATGCCCAGGCAGAAAATTTGAAAGTTTTAAACAACTCTAAAACAAAACCCTACACAATCACATATTATGATGCAATATTCAAAATATGGATAAAACACCTAATAAAAGAAATAATTTTTAGAGTGAATAAAGCTCTGTGAAAAAAATTGTGGAAAATACCATATTACATTTCCCACATTTTTTCAGCACACAAAGCCATTTCAAAGTGTTTCTGCCTGTGTGTGTGGTGTATTTATTGCGCAAGCAGTATTTCACACAGAAGCTTTCAGTTCCATGCCACCTTAAGATGGAAGGTTCTCTTTCAGCATTGCCCTTTTGTATCAGCCTCAGCACAATAAAGAACAAGACATTTCCATTTCCCCATGTGTAGGCCTGCAACCACATGTCAGTGTAGTGCAGAGAGTCAGAAGGCTTTAGTCTGTCTTGTATAAGAGCCTGCAAATGGAGATTTCACATGCAGCGCATCATTCTTTAATCCGTTTCTTGGGTCGTAGTCTTGTGGTTCACTGCGTCACATGTGGATCCTCATTATACTGTGCTTGATTTTTGGCCAGTGTTCACTTGCAATTTGCTTTGATGCTCAGTTGTGATACATTTTTACTTTGTATTATGAACAAAATAGGGAAAAAACTTTTGGTACTAAGGTATACATTTTTGATTGTAGTCTTGTGCATTTGATTAGTCTTGTGCATTTGTTAAACGGGTCAGTTTTTTATCAATAAGCATAGTACTTCATGATATTTGTTTTTCCTACTATAGAAGTCAAGGGTTAGAGGTTTTCTAACATTCTTCAAACATTCTTTGTTTTCAACAGAAAAAAAGTAAGTCAAATGGGTTTGAAATAATTAAAGGGTGAGTAGTTTGTTTTGGGATGAACTATCCCTTTAAGACTGATTTCTTTTGCTCCAGGGTCACACATAAGGATTAACTTCATGCAGAGATTATACTGGGCAAGAGATCATTGTTATTTTGGTGACAATGTTATACAGTGGAGTTGAAACAATTGATGTTTCCTGAAAAATATAATCTTCATTGTTCAAAATTTGAAGAAATGCTTGGCAAGCCAAGACAATTTTATATATAGCACATTTCGTGCACAATGGTAATTGAACAAGTACTTTGCATAAACAAGAATAAAAAATAAAATAACATAAAATAACAATAAGAAGTAAAAGCAACAATGAATATACTGTAAATGATTAAAACAGAATAAAATGTGTTAAAAACTGGTTTTAAAGGAATGAAAAGTAAAAGAAAACATAATAGTGGAATACAGTATGTCGGACGTGCAATCTGTTGAACTTGCGATCTGTTAGACGTAGTGCAGTGCTCATTCAGTTAAATATATATTCAATAAATAACCAATTCCCTTCAACAATAACAAAAAAAAGATAGAGGCCTTTGCTTTGAATGACACTAATCTCTCACACTGCTCTGCTGTGATCTTGATCAGATCTTATTTAGTCTGCCACAGTTCACTGACTGCTTTTTAGCAATACTTTTGTCTGCAGTGGGGATTTTCAATAAGGTTTAGGTCAGGACTTTGGCTGGCCATTTCATTGTTTCAATGTTTTCAGCTTCAAAGACCTGCTTTTCTGTTTTTGTGTGTGACGGGGCTCATTGTTTCTGAAAAATAATTTCTGATCAAGTGATGAACGCAGAGAAGGAACCAGTTTGAGCTGAAAGAGCCTCTGATAAATAGTTGTGTTCACTCTGCCATGTATCTGTAGGCTCAACTCCTGCTGCAGAAAACCATGACCAAACTTTGACATTTCATCTCCAATTTTCACTGACTTCTTTACACATTTTGGGTCTGATATTTGTTTCTCCAATTTGATGACAAACATAATGTTTCCCATTAAACCTAAATAAACTAAACTTGTTTTCAAGTGATATTTGGACCAAACAGCATTGCTGTGCAATATGATGATATACAGTATAAATGGAATAAAAAGTCTATTGTTTTATATTAAATTCAACAGCAGGGCTTCTCAAAGCCTGGATTTTGAACCCAGATTGAATTAACCCGTATTTCAAATTTCAAGAGCACTTATTGTGTGTAAAGGGTTAAAAGTGTATATTTGATGCATGCATGTTAAACTTGTTTGTTTTTATATCGTTTTTGGTGATGGTCTGAAATTAAACCAAAGGCAAAATTTTAAGTTTTCCCGTGTGACGCTGTTGTCAAGACAAGTCAGTGTATGATGTTTGCTGCGAGTGCTTCACCGCAGTGAGCATTTGAATAGGTGAGAGTGTGAGTTTTCAGTTCAGAAAAGTTGGCAAAGAAAACAGAGCTTTAAAAGATGATTGGACAAAGAGGTATGCCTTCATTATGCCTCCAAAACGGTTCTGTTTGATTTGTAATAAGATACAGTAGTTGTGTGAAAGAGTGAAAACGTCAAACGCCACAATGAAACAAAAGTAAAGGGAGCTGATGCAATACAGACAGTGGCATTTCTCACATTAGACTGCTTTGTATTTTGCACTACTGCATGTTACTTTTGGCCTACTTTTGGTGTGTTTTTTATATAAAAATTGCGACTAATATTGTGACTATTTTTAATTGTCATTTTGACACTTTTGCACTTGTTATTAATGTATTTTAAATGCTAGATATACTATTATTGGTTGAATTTATAGGAAATAAATCAGGATCAGTGCAATCAGGATACAAGAAGATGATAATAAAGCTTGTTAATACGTTTTTAATGATTAATGAGGGAATTATAATGCTTTGTTTCATTATTTCATTTCCATTTACAAGTATCAGGGTATTTACAGCTACTTTATATTTCTGTCTGTTCGCATTCTGTCTCTTTGTGCCCCCTGGCGGCATAGTCACAAACTGCGGTTATACCTAAAAACATGTTCTTAAACCTTTAGTGCGGCAGTGGTGCCACTCGTGGCGGTAATGCTTTCTTTTACTGTGTCACCCATTGTATCATGATATGAGATCTTTTTGCAGAAGATCCTCTGCAGGAGTTATAGGTAGCCTTGTTGTTTGATTCTTTCTGTTGATTAGAACTTTTGTCAAAGAGGCAACCAGCCTTTTTTGGGGGATTCAAATGAGTCAGAGACAATACAAAATTCAAATATTCCGGAAATCACAGACTTGGAATGACCAACTTGTCTTTATTGTCTGGTAAGCTTACTTTCTGAGGCTTCCAGTCACTTTGGCTCACCATTAAGTCATTGAACTGGAAACCAATAAGTTTGGCTTCCAGTTAAATAGGGTTTGTCAGATAATTAGGGAATTTACTACCAGATATTGTTTTAAGTAATTTACCACTAGTTTATACCAGATATAACTACATCATAAGTGTTTTATCATGTAATACGTTTCTTATATAATAATAACATATTACATTATGTAAAAACTGTTATTACAGTATAAAATATTTCATTTTGAATTCAAGATTATATCAGATTTTGAGAGAATTGTAAAATTATGAACAATTCATACAAATTGTAATGTAGTACTTTACTCCATTATGTTCATTTTTTATTATTTTATACAGTGATTGCATTATTAGTTACTATTACTAATGTTATTATTACCCCAGTTGTTGTCTTTTTATCTCCACTGAGTGTTTTTAGGGCTTTAGTTAACAGAAATAATGCAGGACAAGGATGTAAATTTAAATAGGAGAAATTGCGATTCTACACTAAGCAACAAACTGATCTTGTTGACAAATCCTATTCACTGCTAGTAAATGAGAATCACAAAAAGATCAAATAGCTGAATAATATACCTGCAGAACAGCATTTGACAGCATACACAATGAACATCATAACAAGCTGAAACGGCAAACTCTTGATTTCATTATCTTATCAAGTAATGCCAAACCTTGCACAAACTCAACCTGTAATAATTAATGAGGGGGATGTAAGGTCAGTGACATAATGTGGGAAGCTGAAGAAGAATTAATGAACTGTGCGTATTGAATATCAGGCTCCAAATGCAAAAGATCTTTACTAACTGTTCTTGTTCAGATAACCCAACTTAGCTAGTTTGCTTTGAATTATATGGTAGGTGTGCAATATAGTATGTTTATTTATTTAGGAATATTGATTTTATTTTACTTTATATGCATCAATGTCAATAATAACACGAGGAACACAAATTTTGTAAGCCAGTTAACTGGGTTTATTTCATGTTTGCATTATTTCTACAACACTCACATTGCTCATTCATATTATATAATTTCAGAATTTTATAACCAGTTCACTTGATATCCCATGGAGTCTATTTTAAGGTTTTCTTTTACTTTATTTCTCAGACTGTAATTTTACAAGTAATAGGAAGTGCTGCTTGTTGGATGTTTTCCAGCCGGAGCATTTTAAAACTATAAGACTACTTTCCATTATCTCCAGCTTGCGTTTGCACAGAGAATCTCTCCATTCACTGCCAGTGCACATGGCCCATTAACTCGGCACAAGAAAGTCATTGCAATCAGCTTACCATTTAATTAGTTTTTACTAGGGTGTTTAGGAACCTGTTTTTCTTTTGAATTTCATGAATAGCACACAAAGTAGGAAATTAATTGTTGTCAGTCCTATCAGCATTGGAGACCACTTCCAATATGAATATTACTGTAGGTCGCAGTCACAGCGCTGTATAGTAATGCTAGTGGGATTACTGTACTTGTAAACAGACTTACAGTGGTGGGTTGATGACATGGTTTTAAGCCACCAGCGTGGATGTTGTTTGCTTATCACGCCTGAGCTTGTGGCACATTGATTCTTTCTCCTATCAAGGCCATTGTAGTTTAACATGGATGTGACTGCCGGAATGAGATTATGCTATTTCTGCCTCCTTTGCCAGTTCTTTTTTTATTTTTTGCATCTGCGAATCAGCATGCCACACTTTATTTTCAACTCATTTTATTAAAAGCAGGAGTTATTCAGTCCCTCCAGGATGTTGTGATTCTATGATGCCAGAATTAATATAAAAAAAGTGAAGCAAGTGCCGTAAATTTGTTGCGTATTTGCCTTCAGTTGTTTAAAAAATTTAGATTTTTAAAAAGAGATGTGGTACCAAACCCCACCCCTAAACCCAGCCATCATTGGGGAATGAACAAATCACAGTAATTAATTGTGCAAATGGGATTGTACAAATTATTACGAATTAGCCACTAAATCAAAAAGTTACAAATTGGCGTGAGACAGCGTTGGATCAGCATAATACAAGTACATAACTACACTGTAAAATAATGTTACGTGTTTATGTTGTTATGTTGAATGAGACGTAACATTGAGTGAGTTTCTACTGGTGTTGGGTGAAAATAAGAGAAATCACAACAAATAGATAGGTGAAACAAAAATAGCAATGTGTAAAACAATGATATTAAACAATGAATATCTAAATTTAGAATGTAATTTAAATAACCAAATCAAATGAAAAACAGGAGTGTTGCCAAAGCAAAGAAATAAATATAACAAAACAATCTAACTAAACCCCAACCCATTAAACTTACTGACCAAAGAAAAATGCAGAAACAAACCCTTAATCTTCAGCGTATGTTATGATTAACTAAGCTACTTGACTATTGAAAACATAATTACAGGTGTGGCAACTCCTCCAAAAACTAACACAAAAAAACTATTCTGCTCAGAATTACTAGTTCTCGTTAAGTACATGCTGTTAGCAATTAGCAAAACAAGAGTTTATCTGATAATCCAATTCTCATAAAGATCGTTCGACTTTCTTATAATCGGGTAAATTGAGCTGCACAAACTTATCTAAACAATAAAGCACTTAAACGAGAAACAAACTAAACAACAACAAAAATAATGCGAACACAAATGAACAGGCTGGTCGACAAGTGAAGTTTTGTGTAGAATCAGGTGCTCCTCCTGAACTGCGCAAGCAAACATCTTTTAAATGTGGCGGATCAGCTCCTGATTGGTGCGTCGAGTGATATCATAATGATGATTGACGTCATATACAGTTGAAGTCAGAATTATTAGCCGCCCCTTTTAATTTTTTTTTTTCTTTTTTAAATATTTCCCAAATGATGTTTAACAGAGCAAGGAAATTTTCACAGTATGTCTGATAATATTTTTTCTTCGGGAGAAAGTCTTATTTGTTTTATTTTGGCTAGAATAAAAGCAGCTTTTAATTTTTTAAAAGCCATTTTAAGATCAAAATTATTAGCCCCTTTAAACTATATTTGTTTTCGATAGTCTACAGCAGTGTTTCCCAACCCTGTTCCTGGAGGCACACTAACAGTTCATGTTTTGGATGTCTCCCTCATCTGACCCATTAACTTCAGGTTTTGGAGTCTCTTCTAATTCTGATGAGTGGTTTCAGGTGTGTTTGATTTGGGAGAGGATGAAAATGTGTACTGTTGGCGTGCCTTCAGGAACAGGGTTGGGAAACTCTGCATTAGAAGAGACTCCAAAACCTGAAGTTAATGGGTCAGATGAGGGAGACATCCAAAACATGAACTGTTGGTGTGCCTCCAGGAACAGGGTTGGGAAACACTGGTCTACAGAACAAACCATCATTATACAATAACTTGCCTAATTATCATAACCTGCCTAGTTAACCTAATTAACCTAGTTAAGCCTTTAAATGTCACGTTAAGTTGTATAAAAGTGTCTCGAAAAATATCTAGTAAAATATTATGTACCGTCATCATGGCAAAGATAAAATAAATCAGTTATTAGATATGAGTTATTAAAACTATTATGTTTAAAAATGTGTTGAAAAAAATCTTCTCTTTCTTAAACAGAAATTGAGAAAAAAAATAAACAGGGGCTAAAGATTCAGGGGGGCTAATAATTCTGACTTCAGCTGTATTTGTGTTCGGCAAAACACTGGCAGCTGTGGTTTCCATTATTTGACCATTAAAAAACATGGTAGAAACTGTAAAATGAATTTCCACATTTTAAACTACCATATTTCACTATTTCATAGTGTTATTCACCAATTTTTCGTATTAAGTACTAAGATGTATGCATTGTACATTTGTTACACAGACAAAAATACAACCATGATGAGAAAGTCATATAATGAACCAAAGTTTATCACAAACAACTGATTTTTCAGAAGCAGACATGAAACGAAGCTATAAACATTATGTATGAAATTAGATATGACATAAAACGCTAATGTACGAGAAAAGAAAAAATTAACAACCATAGTAAGGTCAATAAAAAAGCAGAACAAGAACTGCAAGGAAGTCTGGGAAAGTCAACTCAAGGTTATTGACTATATATTAACGCCACTTACTGTTAACCAGCTTACAGATTTTTACTTTAGCATTTTTATATTTTTTTATCATTGAAATCACAGCCATTTTTTACAGTATGCATAGTTTAAACCAGCACATAACTAGCTTATACTAGCAGCCATGTTTTAAAACATACCTAATCAGCTGTTTTTTTTTTTTTCAACAGTGTATGCTTTCACATCATAGCAACAAAAGAATGGTGCACATATTGTCACAAAAGCCACCACAAAATAAGTAATTTTGTCCCACAAAAATCTCTTGCGAAATCCTGGAGGCACTGGGTGTTATAAAAATTGGATTGTCTTAAAGCAACAGCTTGCCCTAAAATAAAAATTCTGGCTTTATTTACTCACCCTGTATGTTTTTTGTTTTTTTCGCGCACTCAGACTCTTGAGGGAAAGTGAAAAGTTGCAGGATTCCAAGGGTGAGCTACCTGTTCTATTTCCTTTCTGTCTTGTCTAAAAAAAGCCCTCTCTCTTCTGCCGTGTGTCCTGGATCTGTCTCCATTAGCGCAACTGTCCCCGGGCCCCGAAATCCACATAGGCAGCTAGGACTCCCTTCTGTCAAGGTGACCTAAAATGCCCGTATCTACACTGCTTAGCCTAAACTTTGGGTTTTGTGCTTATTCTCTTGGTGTTTGGAAGTGAGATTGGCTTCTTCATCACTGTCATTGTGTCTAATAAATATTTAGGATAGTTACAAAAAAGCATTTTAACTTTATGGGACAAAGCTTAAATGTTTAACTGCTTTAAGTTTGTATGATTAAAAGAGTTATATCTATTGTAGCAGTGTTTCTCAACCATGTTCCTGGAGGACCACCAAGAAATGTCTCCTTTGTCTGTTACACCCATTACAGGTCTTACAGTGTCTGCTAATGCTGATGATGATCTGAATGCTGATGAGCTGATGATCTGAATCAGGTGTGTTTGGTTAAGGGGACATGGAAAATGTGCAGAGCTGGTGGTCCTCCAGGAACATGGTTGAGAAACACTGTATTATATGATTGTGTATATATACTGTATATATCTTCCTCTCAACAAATCCAGACATTTTAAGGCCCAGTTCATTTTAATCTGAAATGCAACTTCTGTCATCGCTGTTATTGCCTTGTGTTGTCTGTTTAAGGTTATGTTTACACAGCAAAAATGTGCTAAAATATCTTTGGTCTTTTAATGTACAGGCAACTTCGTTAACAACGAACATACGAAAATGACTGCATTTTTAAAAACACTGTATATTCATTATAGTGCATGACAGGCCAGTAATTTGCAATGTTATTCTGTAGAGAAACACGGTGCACCTGCACATACAGTATACAGTCCTGTAAAACACCATTGTTTTTATTTTGATTGTCAAGTACTCACAACATATTTAAAGGGATGGTCCAGTACGATATCGTATTTTAAACTTTAGTTGATGTGTAATGTAGCTGTGTGAACATAAACAACATCTCTGATTATAGTACGCTCAATGTTCAATGCAAAGGGAGACATTGGCTTTTACAGAGTTAGCTTAGCAAAGCCTACAGCAAACAAAGTTTAGAGACTACAAAAAATGCATTCGGATTAGTGAGATCCCAAATGCTTCAGGTTACAAGGATTCACCATGCACAGTGAAGGAGCGTGGCCAGAGGCGCTGTAATGTTATAGCAGAGAAAGCTAAAATGCCATCCAAACGCTTCTATTTCCACAGAGCTTGATATGCTTCTGTATTTGGGTTTCCAAAGGACATGACACAAAGAGAGAAGTGCTTACAATTTAATTTTAATTATGGTTCAGAGAATTATTTTAAAAATATATAGCTAGCATTTGACAAAAGAGAGCTCCCAGAATCTCTCCCAGTTCTGTGCTGGATTTGGCTAAAAACTCCTCAAAGAAGGAGCAGCTCCAACCTTAATAGACGAAGCTGTGGATTGTGAGCCACAACCTGTATGTATTTTTATTTGTTAAAATTGATCTATTACATGCACAGTTTCTAGAGTTAATGGTATGTTGTAGCAAAAACCTAAACAAGGATGTAAACAACAGCAAATGCTGTTTGACATCGTTAACAATTTAGCTACAAATTCATATTTATCCATCAAACCACTGTAAACAACCACAATCTTCAGCAGCGCTGCAGCGTCTCTTTATGCTGCCGCTTTCCTTGCATTCTACATCCCAAATAACAAAGTCACAAAAGATATGTGAACGTGTCATATTATTACTTACACATGTTTATAACCCAAATATATGTGAAAAACAATTGTCAGATTTTATTTTAGAGAGCTGGCGTGAGGTTCAGCTGTCCTTTTCATTTACTGTCTGATTCAGGCTCAAACTGATACGGCTAACAGCTACTCTGACTGACAATACTAACACAGTGCAAAAGCACGTGCTTGTAGGAGCGTGATGCTTTTCCTGGTGACGTAGAGCCAATCTGCGAATCACAGCACATTATGTTACCTGACCAGTCAGAGCCTCTTGAGGGCGGGCTTTTTGAAGGAACTAGAAAATATGACCGTCGTTTTTATGTTAGCTGAGTATATAATCAAAGATGTATGAAAAAATACTATGATTTTCTTACAAATGAAGCATGAGCACACATTGCTTTGCATCTTATAAATACAACCAAGTCTTAAAAATACACTCTGGGCCACCCCTTTAAAGTGATAGTTCACTCCAAAATAAAAAAAAAACTGTCATCATTTGCTCACATTCCATGTGTTCCAAACCTGTTTGAATTTCTTTCTTATTGAATACATTTTTTGAAAAATGTTGGAAAGCAGCTGCCATTGACTTTCATAGTATGTTCTGTTCCTACTGGTTTCCAACATTCTTCAAAATACTGTAATTTCTGTTTAACAGAAGAAAAAAAAACTGGAAGTTTAGAATTTGAGGGTGAATAAACAGTGAAGAAATATTGTTTTTGGGTAAACTTTCACTTTAAGTGCATGACAACAATACAATGTACTTGTCATTTGCACATGTATGTTAACAATATAGTGTCCAAAATGAACATTTTAAAAACCTGTTTCCAAAAGTGGAATATGTCAAGTTTTCTTAGCATGTCATCAAGACAAAGATCATTTGACTGCAGCAAATTTGTTTTATCATTTAAATGTAATATTACCTTCAATTTTCCAGTTCACCAAATTTACATTTACATATTTGACAGACTTTGGAGCACAGTCTATTCAAGGTACAAATTGTAACAATGCACGTGCAATGCAATCTTAGACATAAAAGTATAAGAGCTGTCGCTGGGGCAGTACCTTTTCAAATTACAAACTTTTGTAAACATTGGTACATACTGCATTTGTACTAAAATATTCTATTGTGATAAAGTTTCCACATTAATATTAAGCTGCTCAATAATTTTAATCACTACTACTAATAATAAATGTTTCTTCATCTCTTTTTTCTTTTGAACACATTTTCTTCATTATTTCTCTCCTATTTCTTCACCAAACATCATGTGTTTAGAACAGCATGAGGTTGAGTAAATAATGACAGTAAAAATTGCATATGTTTGAAATGAAAACTGTGCCGCATATAATTGAGTGGATAAAAAAAGAATGTTCAGCATAAGATCTTGAAAAGAGCATGCACATATTAAAAACAAGAGTGCCGCTAACCAAATCACTCACAGCATAGTCCCTAGAGACACATGCATACTGTACATTTACCCTGTTTAAAATGTAACTCTGTAGGAGTATGTTTATTCCAAAGACGTTTGGTTTGCCATTGTTGATTTAGCTTTGTTATGGAAAAACATAAAATCAAAGAAAATGATGCCTTGCCCAGTGGATCATTAATTGATCCTGAATTTAAAGCTGTAGCTCTATATTTGCTCTGCTTTGAGAAGGATGGCTCTGAAAATCCCAGGGGCATATTTGTTTTCCTGCATGTCTTCTGCCTCTGATTATTGGAGAAAGCTGCAGTGTCTGCCAAATAGCGGTGCCTCATGCTGAGGCAGCAGTGAAGCTGCTCTTGAGCAGTCATGGCCATTCAGAAGGAGAAATGGGGCAGAGCCAAATGGAGGGAAAGCAGGTTGCTTGCTCCTTATTGCAGTTCTTTCCAGTCGTCTCCTTTTTTTCGGAGTACTTTTGAGTAATTATGCAGTGAACCCCACAGAGCGTCTCTGACAAGGCATGGAGAGCTTTTAAGCATTTGTGGCATCCGTTTGCTTGTCTAATAATGCCTTCCAACAGACAGAAGATTCATGTTTCATCACCCAATTCACGCATGAATGCTTGTGACAGATGTCTCTACAGGATACTGTTTAAAAAATCAAGCCATTTCTATGATTATACTTGCTAAAGCCTTTCATTGACCTTCAGCTTTTCAAAAAAACAACAACAACACATTGCTTTTCTAGCAAGTCTCTTCAGGACGGATAAGCTTTTAGAAAATAGTGCAGTCAGTTACCTGCTGTTACATTGAAAATTGACTCTTTATCTTACCGTTTAGTGCAATTCATGAAAGAATGATACTTTTTGTACATTGTTTGGCAAATTTTCCTGTCAGCATACTCTGTGCCCTCTGAAATTCCACAGTTTTCATGTGCCCATCTTTAATTTGGCATCTTACGTAATGATTTAAAATGAGGGCAATCCTTATAATCTATTAAAATATTAAATTTTAACAATTGTGTGTTGTGGAGATTAATTAAATTATTCGCAATTTAATTACCATGAAATGTAGCCAAGAAGTTTTTTTTAAGATTTCAAAAAGTAGCTGTTGAAAGCTTTCGAAAATACCATCATCTGTTCATCTGTACTCTATATATATATTTATTCACAGACAGTTTTAAATTCTTCAAAATATCATGTTTTACAAAAGAAAGAAATACATGCACATTTTTAAGGGCACCTATGGTAAAAAATCTCCTTTTCAAGCTGTTTGGACAGACATATGTGTAGGTAGAGTTTATAGACTGTCATACTGGGGTGATATAAACACACCCAGTCCTTTTTTTTTTTCAATTTAACAACATAAAACGGTGGACCAATTGGAGCAGTTTTCAGATCGACTGTAACTTGACGTAGGAGTGCAGTCCCCCCACCCACCAATATTGATTGATAGGCACGCATCACTATATCCTCAGTTTGTTGTTTCACGTTCGCCATTTTCAGCGTGTGTGTCAAAGCGTCACTAAAGGAACTAGGTAGGTAGGTTTGCAAACGTGTACTTTTCATTGCGTCTACCTTAAACTTCAGCCGTTTGCATTTCTCGTGGTCACAGAAGCTCCCTGTGATCTTAACTAGGTGTAGCTGGAAAGTGCAAGTGCGTTGCCTCACATGAGTGTCTCTCCATTGGAAATAAAATAACGAACTTGCCTGCAAGTCGCACACCAGAAACGCTGCTCGGTGACGCTCAGCGTCACGCCACGCATTTCAGAATTCTAAACATAGGTTTCTATCAGGGTACACGCAACGGCGCTTTAAGTGGGTGGCTGTCCGCGTGCCCAGCCACGATTCGGGACACTTTATGTTTCTGCCACGCCACAGAGAGCCATATGAATAGTTTCATTTTTAATAACATCTGAATGTACATGTCTGAGTGTGCCGTGTCGAGGCTCTGGTGCCTGAGTCAAAGTTAATTCAGTGTGCGTGGTTATTAGTCTCGATGTACAAGCTCGGAACTTTAAACTAGCACACAGTTGGCTGTAAAACTATACAAAGACACAAATGATTATGTACTCTCTGCTTGGTTTGTGTCCGACTCGTACATGTACAGCTGAATGCTGGTTCTCTCACTCATGTTGCTTCTCTCTGTCTGCCTGCCTGCTGGTAAACACAGAGCGGGGGAGCTCTTGGCTCCGCCCCCTTGTTATGTTGGGCGGGAAGTCGAAACTAATTTTCATGAGAAGCAACACACCCCTAAAATGGCTGCCTGTGTACACGCCCCCAAAATGACACTTTTTAACACATTATAATAAAACAATCTGAATTATGTTTTGAACTGAACCTAAACTGGCACACTCAGAAGAACCATAATATTAATATTAAATCTTAAAAAAGGGGTAAACTAGGTGCCCTTTAAATAAATGTGAGTAAAGGATGACTTAAAGGTCATATTTTTATTGAAATTGAATATGAAATAATTTTTAAATGAAAGGATACTCCAAATAAATGAGTCATTTAAGTTAAATTAATCTATACTGTTGGTCAGAGATGTTATTGATCCTGCTGTTGAGATACTGTTGATCCTGCTGTTGCTTAATATTTTAATTGGCAAAACAGACAAAACTGACAAAACCGACTAAATATATTATATTATAACACAGTATTAATTAAAATGTATTGTGTAGTATATAGTACAACATTTAGACTTTAGACCAGGGGTCACCAAACTTGTTCCTAGAGGGCCGGTGTCCTGCAGATTTTAGCTCCAACCCTAATCAAACACACCTGAATGAGCTAATCAAGGTCTTACTAGGTATACTTGAAACACCTAGCCAGGTGTGTTGAGGCAAGTTGGAGCTAAACCCTGCAGGGACACCGGCCCTCCAGGACCGAGATTGGTGACCCCTGCTTTAGACATTTAGCATCTTGGGACAGAAAACTGATTAAATGATTAACTCTATCATATGAAATAAAAATGAGACAAAAACCGGTCTAGGGGCATGTGCAAAAAGAAATCACCCATAATTTATTTAAGAAACGTGTTAAAATGACAGCCATAATTAAAATACTCATCATTGCGACTAAGTCCAATCCCAAATGTCACACTTCATTTGTACTTGCAATATTACAGTGACCACTGCATAATGTACATGTGTCTGTTAAGCCCACAAAATCATAATGTCCCATTCGTCATTTTAGCATTCAGAAGGACCCCTTTTGCCACTATGCACCCTCAGTTAGTCAAGCTTAGATCAGACATTTACCTGACGTTTACATGACAGCATCATCTCATAAAGTTGTGCGTGAATGCGAGGATTTACAGTTCCATTTGAGATTGTGCATAAAAGGATTTTGTTAAGAGGCCACACTAGTGCCTCTACCATTTTGTCTATCCGATAAGTGTGGAGTTGACATTTCATTTGTGCATGAGAAACATTACACCCAAAGCAGAACAAAATTGTGGTACTCATTAGAACTGGCCATTTATTATTTCCATCTGCATCCCCAACTCAAGCGCAAGATATAATGCTTCTGTCAACTATAAAAAACGTCTGTCACATATAAAAACTTCAAATTTGAATTCACAGAGAATGTATCTTAACAGTAAAACATCTAAATATAACACTTTGGTTTATAGTTTTAAAAATCTAGCCACTGATTTACTGTGAATGATCAGAAAATTATCAAAATTTAAATGTGTTTTATTCTTTAATTGAGGCAAATCATTCATTATAAATGGACAAAAAAATTATTCAACTTTAAACAACATTCTTTGTAGAAATTATGTCAATTAAACCCAAAATTAATAATACTATTCAAAAGGATACAAGTTGTCTCTGTAAAACAACTAAATCATACAAATTATTTTATTTTATTTTACATTTTTGCATTTATGAGGAAAAGCATGATTATGAATATGACATCTGTCATCAGAGACATTTTTGAACATTTTTACAATACTGTAAAATGCAAGCCTATACACAGACAACTTAGAAAGGGTTTCGATATCTTGGTGAAAACCAATTTTTTTAATGGCAAGGTCAAAATTTGCATGGTATTGCTCTAAAATTACATGTGCAGTGTTTTCAGATGTTGTTAGTATGCCCCTTTCTGAACCTTTCAGTTTCAGTTTGATGTGTCCACGATTGCTTGATTTTGATTAATCTGATGAGAAATAAAAAATATATATATTTTTTGCCAGAAGACAATTAATACGTTCCCATTACCATTCAGTGCTTTACAGGTGTCAATTTGGTCCACAGTTTGTGTGATGTTTTCATGCTTTATTCTTTTTATATTCCTTTTTATATCAAAAAATACTTTTTGATGCAGTTTTCTAAAATCATATGCACGTTTCTTTTTTGTGCTTGCGTTTTGTGATAGATCTGTGCTGGGCATTTCACATTTATGAGTGGTGTTGCTCTGTAATTTCATCATATACAGTACGAAGATCAATGAAAACAGAAGTCTGCTGGCTTGCATGCAGATGAAATTTAAGCAATATAGGCACCAAATTGAGTTTTTTGAAGTCTACCATCCTTGCCATGTTTTTATTCAAACAATAAAACCTAATAAAAAAAAGCTATTGAATAACCTGACACATTTAAGATCTACAGTAGTGCGGGCATCTTTTTTTCATTCCTGATGTGCAGATGTGCTCATATAATCCTCTGTTTCCCCTGTGAGCTTAACTGACCTGAGGCAGGACTCTCAGGAGATCAGAGGCAGTCTCACCCACAATAACACAACCCACTGCAATAACAGAACCCTCATCAGAAGATCTGTAGCAATTAAATACACTGATCAGAATTGGCAGAATATTGATTTATATTTATATATTTATTGAACATTATTTAATTCATACAGATAGCAGGGTTTGGCACAGTTTATTTTTAGATTTTTCTGAATTTACTGTTAAATTATTGCATTAAATAATGACGCTTTCTCCTTTTTTGGTTTGAACTGCTGTAGAAAAAGCATGTTTTGTTAATTCAGCCCATTTTATTAGTCATTAATAACTCAGCCTTTTGACATTTTAAAATCAGATCAGCCATTTTACTCAACTGAAGATATTCTAATAAAATCTGAGATTTCTGTCCGTCCATTTCATGACTGTAACTATAATTTGATGCTTCAAAGAGTTCATAAGTGATTGCAAAGAGAAATTCATATCAGTTTAATACAAGACTTCTGAGCAGACAAGATTGCTTTTATTCACATATAAACATGGATCAGTGCAATAAAATTAAAAGCATCAAATATGGCAAATTAAAGCTCTAACATGCAGATGTTTGTCTTGTAAAAAAACAAGTAATATTCCAATTAGGGACATAAATAAATGTTTAATACATCTTCACATTGGAATGTGTCCTTTTGTTAACTGTAATTATAGAGGAGTCCCTGTAAAATATCATTCAGTGTAACAATAGTTTATAAACAAAAAAGCTAGCCACTATAGCCACTGTAAACCATTACTTTTTAACCATTTGTTAGGTTTTTTGTAAAGAAGTGAAAAATAACAAAATATTTAAAGTATTTTATTATAAAGTATATTAATAAGTACAGAAAATATATTATTTTTTTTCATTACTAAGCCTGTTTACACGAGTAAAAAGAGCCTTTACGTTTATTATTTTCTTTGTATATAAGGTCACTTTTGTTAATAATTTAATGCAGACAAAACATTGAATATATTGGATATGAATCAATACATACGTAGACACACACACACACACACACACACACACATATATATATATATATATATATATATATATATATATATATATACACTACATTTCCAAAAGTTTTGATGCATCCGCGTCCATGTATATAATCTTTATTGACATTCCAATTGTAATCTGTATGGATTAATATACAGTTTTCCCGATATTTGCTGCCATAACAGCTTCAACTCTTCGATGAAGGCCAATTACAAGTTTTAGGAGTGTGTTTATGGGAATTTTGGACCTTTGTCTCACAGCGCAAATGTGAGGTCAGGCACTGATGTTGAACAAAAAGGCCTGGCTCTGAGTTTTCGCTTTAATTATTATTTAATTCATCACCAAAGTGTTTATTAGGGTTTAGGTCAGGATGCTCTGCAGGCCAGTAACATTTCTCCACACCAAACTCATCAATGTCTTTATGAACCTTGCTTTATGTACTGGTGTGCAGTCATTTTGGAACTGCAAGGGGCCATCCTCAAGGTGTTCCCACAAAATGTCTTGGTATGCTGAAGCATCAAGAGTTCCTTTCACCAGAACTAAGAGTCCTGAAATACAACCCTATACCATAACTTTCCTCCACCAAACTTTACAGTTGGCACAGAGCAAACAGGCAAGCACCATTCTCTTGGTAACACCAAGGCTCTTAAATTAGATTGCCAGACAGAGACACCTGATTTGTCACTTCAGAAAACATGTCCAGTGCTCTAGTGGTGGTGATGGCGCACTTTAAACCACTGCATCTAGTGTTTTGCACTGCCCCTGGTGACATAAGGCATGGATGCAGATGTTAGCCCATGGAAATCCATTCTATGATGAAGTTCTCTACACACTGTTCTTGAGCTAATCTGGCACCTCAGTATGTACAGAATATTGTCTATGATTTTACGCACTATAGCTTAATATGACTTCATTGCCGAGTTGCTGTTGTTCCCTATTGCTTCCACTTCCCAATTATCATGGCACTACCAGCTGACTAGGGTATATTTATCAGTGAGGAATTTTCGTGAATGGACTTTTTTCGTATGTGGCAATCACAGTATCATGCGTGAATTTACTGAGCAATCCGTTCTTTCACACATGTTTGTAAAAAAAGGTCTGCATGCATGCTTGATTTTATACACTTGTGGCCATGTAAGTGATTAGAATTTAATGATTTGAAGGGGTGTCAAAAAACTTTTGGCAGTGGAGCATGTGAATACCACACACACACATACACACCACACACACATAGTGAAAAATTTAGGACACCATATAAAATTCCAATTTTAGTAAACAATATAATATCTGACATTCAGACAACTTCACCCGCTTGTAATGTTATCACTCAATGGAATGGGTGTTATCAGTGGTTATACGCTGATAAATATGGGCCAGTAGGGGCCTTCTGCACCTACTGGTAGGCTCGGAAGGCTGTTATCATCCATCCACATGGTTAATCAGCTATACTAATAGAGAAGACTCCAGATTCAGATCTGTTTTTACATTACTGTGACGGTTGGGTTTAGGGGTAGACGTTAATAAAATACAATAAATGGGTAATTTAATAAATAATATAAATAATTCTCGTTAACTTCCGGTCACAGCGTGTATAGATCCACACACCATGTGATCTATAGCTTATTAACCATGTGGATGGATGATAACAGCCTCCTGAGCTTATCAGTAGGCGCAGAAGGCCCCTGCTGGTCCATATATATCAGCTGATAACCACTGACAACGCCCATTCAATCAAGTGATATCATTAGAATCAGCTGGATAATTTCATATGAACAGCATTTAACATTAACGAAAATAAGCCAGACACTAATCAAATGTCTTAATTGATCATTAGACTAAAAAATCAAATCAGAAATCTTTTCCCAAACAATGTTTCCCAAGCAACGACATAACTCATGGCTGAACTATCATAGTACGATGCACCGTTTGGGAAAAGAACGATGTAGTGACGAGTGTTTCCCAAAATCTGTAGTTGCTTTGTCGCAGATCCATCATTTGAACCACGTTAGTTATAATGGAAAAAACATCCATAATGACGCTCCTAACGGGGTAGAGTAACTACTTTTTTATGAAGAAAAACACCATATTTTTTGTGCAAATTATATTGTTTTATGTTCACTCGCATTTTAAAAAATCCAACATTAGTTTTGATAAAAACATGCACTCATTTTGCATATTAATTGAGATATATGTAAAAGTCACATATAGACCCTATATATGTTTCCTTTACAAATATTATTGAGAATATTCCATATAAAATCACATAACTAACATGTATTCTAATCTCATATATAAATCATATAAATCGTTTAAGGTTGTAGGCCAAATTTACAGTAGGCTATTTATTAAGAAAAAAAAAGACTTCTGTAATAATAATAATAATAATAATAATAATAATAATAATAATAATAATAATAATAATAATAATAATAATAGGGCGACGCAGTGGTACAATAGGTAGTGCTGTCACCTCACAGCAAGAAGGTCGCTGGTTCGAGCCTCGGCTGGGTCAGTTGGCGTTTCTGTGTTGAGTTTGCATGTTCTCCCCGTGTTCACGTGGGTTTCCTCCGGGTGCTCCGGTTTCCACCCACAGTCCAAAGACATGTGGTACAGGTTAATTGGGTAGACTAAATTGTCCATAGCGTATGTGTGTGAATGAGTGTGTATGGATGTTTCTTAGAGATGGATTGCAGCTGGAAGGGCATTCCCTGCGTAAAACATGTGCTGGATAAGTTGATGGTTCATTACGCTGTGGTGACCCCGGATTAATAAAGGGACTATGCCAAAAAGAAAATGAACGAATGAATGAATAATAATAATCATCATCATCATAATCCTCATAATAATAATAAGCATCATCATCATCATCATCATCATTATTATTATTATTATTATTATTATTATTATTATTATTTTTATTATTAAGTAGGATTTTTTTTTGTTTTATTATATATATATATATATATATATAATATATATAGTTTTCACAAGCATTGGAGAGTAACACAAATTCCGCTTTTAACACCTATAGCTTTCGTCATGAGCCACAGCTGTGTTCAAAATAGGATAAAAGTTTTCAACACAATTGTCAATATGAATATCGCTAAAACTGAACTGCAAAAAATACTTATTTTTCAAATCATTCCAAGTATAAATGTTGAATGTTCTAAAGCAATAGGGCATACGGGGTATTACGGGGAATAGAACACTATGCTTCTAACTACAGTTCTAGAGGTGTAGTTGTAAGCGTACAAGTTTGCAAATGTTTGTTGGAACGACGGATTTGGGAAATGCCAAATCAACAAACTATGTTTGTAATGACGGAACTTGCTATCTTAGTTAGTCAACGATGGCTTTTGGAAATGCACCCCAGAATGATATGAGAGACATAATACATAAAATGATTCATTTGAGTAATTACTGCTAAAAATGGATCTACAGGTATCAGAATCATAGTGTATACACATTTTTCCATCCATGGCTTTCCTATGCTGGCTTTATTTTTTTTTCTTGCTAAATAAATAATGACATGGTGTGTGGTTTTATGTGATGTTTTTCATCTGAGGTTTTATCCTCCAAATTGTAAGACCTCCCAGGGTTCATACATTTGTTTACCATGACTAACCCGTGAAATTCAATAGGATGTCCTACCTTTCTGCAGTGTGTATGAAAGTGTGTGACAGTATGAGTGTGTATGAAAGTGATAAGTATAATAAATGATAATAATAATAATTTGACCTTTATATGTGGATCACATCACTGACTGTGAGAAGAATGTGTGAAATTATTTTAGGTAAATACATTTCAGCTTCTAGAGGTGGTTTCCTAGGAAACCGTTTCCAGCTATTATGAACAATACTGTATGTGTCCATTCGTCTCCATGTGGCCCTGAGAATGCACTTCATAGATATACATGCATTTTTAATGCCCAATACAACATTTTGCTTTTACTCCTTTTAATACTACCTTCACTCGCCGCGTCAGTCAAATGAATAACCTTTTTAAAATAGAAAAGACGTTAAAGTGTGTTCGGCAGATGAATGTAACCTCATTCGTTGGCTGAGGATCTGCACTGATAGTGTTTAATTTTGTGGCACCTCTCCTCTCTGTAGATCTCATATAATGCGACCTGGCTTCACCAAAGTCATTAGAGTTATCCTCTACGGCAATGGCAGCAAATTATCCATGATGTCTTTATGTGAGGCGACTGCAAGACAGAAATGAAGCTATTTTGCTAGAGCGGAGCTGGGAAACTTGTGAATGTGTCCTCTCGCCTTTGCAGAAGCGGCTCTTGCGTCATGCAGTTTCCATAGCAGCCTGGCAGATCTGGCTCCTCGTGAAATCACTCAAGACTTGCACTGGCTTTCCTATTGGATACAAATGTTGCTCCGTGTTGGGTTTAAAGTCATTACATGGATCTGTTTCTAAACGCTAATCGGTCAATACAGTGATTCGGCCTTGTTATCATTGTGCAGTTCCTGTGGTGGAATTATTATTTTCTGTTGCATAATATCAGGGAATCATTCAAGTGGAATAACAGCAGTTGTTTAAATATATTATTTTAATGGAAATGTGTGTGCTGATATTATTATGATGTGGAAATCATTTTATAAAGGCCCTTTAGACTGTGCTGTTTCATGAAAACAAACACAATACAGCTCCGCTTATTGCTACAATATATCAATTTTATGTGTACATTAAGGTGCTAGTATGATTTTTCGGATATTATCTGTCATGTAATGTGTTATATAGCTGTTTGTGAATGTAAAACGTCTGCAGTTTCAAAATGCATGATAAATAAGTAATATCGCAGAAAAAGCTGAGTGATATTGTTTTAAATCAACACAGCTGTGCATAGGTAATCACGGCCATGTTGATTTTGAGCCATTTTACATGAATATGAATGATTATTATATATTGTATATAATATATATATATATATATATAGTTTATCAGTGGTGCAGTCCTAAAAAAAAGGTGGTGTACTATTACCCACCCAATCCAAATTTTAAAAGAAGGCAAAGAAACAACGAATGTCAATGTTTCTTTAATTCATTAGCTATATCTAAATATATATATATATATATATATATATATATATATATATATATATATATATATATATATATATATATATATATATATATATATATATATATATATATATATATATTCCAAAAAAAGTCAATGGTTATAGGTTTGCAGCTTTCTTCGAAATATCTTCTTTTGTGTTCAACAGAATAAAAAAGACAAACCGGTTTGGAACAAGTAAAGATTGAGTAAATGATGACAATTTAAATTTTTTTGGGTGAACTATTCATTTAAAAAGGACAAATTTTAAAACAAATGTATTCATTTTATGCCCAATTCAAAGATTTATGCTTAGGTAATAGCGACCCCAGCAGACCCGGAGATTGGCTGAGTACATTGAGCTGTATTTAAATATAATATATATATATATATATATATATATATATATATATATATATATATATATATATATATATATATATATATATATATATATATATATATATATACTAGCCATACTCAAGTACATTTTTATCCAGATATTAAATAAAACTGTCACTTTTTTTTTATTCATAATAGCATAAATATAAACATATTAAGGCTAATTTACATATTTCACTATCATAATATAAGTTATAATAGGACATTTTTTTAATATGCAATGGCGCAAGTTAAACAAAAATGCACAAACTGCAACAAATTAAGATGTGAGTTAAAAAACATTTCGTATACCGTTAAAGGAGACGCGAAAACACATACATTAGGGATGTTTAATCACCAAAACAAGTGAGTATACCGAGGGTATGATCATCAGAAGTCGTAATACCCAAACAGCTCGTGGAAAAAAGTAGGCATGAGTATACGTGAGTATAGCAAGGACTACACCACTGTAGTATATTGTGTTTATTTAACAGTTCGATGGCAAATAAAAAAATTGTACATAAAAAATGTCCTAAATACCATTTTGTGAGAGGAACTACTGTACTTCCACTGTTTCCATTGCACAGGTTAATATTTTAGGTTTTCAATGAAACAACTGAGCCAAAACCTTATTTGCTAATTTGAAAGCATCATTCGAATGAAGGAATTAATTTTTATTCTATTATAAAGAATATTGTAATGTTTTAATGGTGATAAAACACTAGGGGATCTATCATACACCTGGCGCAATAAGACACAAGACGTGTTTGCTGCGATGTGTTGTTATTTTCAGATCAGCGCAACCCTATTTTTCCCGTTTTGAGCCATGTTGTTTAAATAGCAAATCCAATTGCACCACTTTGTGGACTCATGGGTGTGCCGGTCTCTAAAGGAGGTGTGTTAAGGCGCATTGTTGGCACGTTGCTATTTTGAGGAACTAAAATAGACTGTGCAAAAAAATATTATGTGTACGAAAGCAGGTCTAAGGTAAAGAGTGTGAGTTGTGCGCCTCGCTTACACATTGTTTAATACACAGAGGATGTACAGCAATACACAAATATCTTCACAAATAAAAAAAGAATTAAAGGATTAAAATATTACAAAAATTACTTTCTACATATAAAAACCATCTTCATCTCGGTGGGGGGCTTTTTAAGTTTATTCACGACAACTTGCTTTTTGTATAATGCGGTTATTATTAGTAGTATTATTTATTATATGCATATTTATATTTGTTTTATTAAAAACAAGCTTAGACTTGTCCACCTGTCGGATTTTGGACCATATAGACCATTGGATATAATAACATTTTTTGACCACAGTTTATTATTATTGTTCATTTATTCGTTCGGAAATTAGAACTGAATTTAGAAATTGAAAATGAATTTAATTATGTAGGCTAATGGATATCTGTGCATACCACACCGTTTCCTTATACACGAAAGACAAAAAAACAAACATTTTAAGTGACAAACAAACATCTCTGATATTCCATGACTTGACTAATGTCCATGATATTCCCGAAAATCCATGGCTCTTGGGGAGTGAAATCTGTACTTCCTGCACTAACCTAAATAGGCTTGTAACAAACATGCATAATACCAGCCTGTGGTTTTTTTATTAGCTGTCTGTGAGCACCATCTGTTTTGATCGTCAGTCAATTGAGCCCTGGACGTCTTGGTTAGTGTTGTCAGCATATAATTTTTTTCCCCAAAAGCACACACCATGCACTTTCAAAGAATGAGGGCTTGTCTTGAACTGATACAGTAAAGCAGTCCATTGTTACTGTTAACATAGTGTTTACAAATACTGAGGAAGGGCTGTAACTCAGATACAGTAATGGGTTTTTATTTCTGATGCGCGCTATTGACTAGCACGGACATTGGAACATTATTAGCTTGAGACATCCCTTCTCATTCACTTTCATTGATGTCTAGCGATAAAAAAATGCTCATTTTGTTGCTTTTAATTAGTATGTATAATCCTAAACACATTTGTTTGTAGAGCAAGTTGTTTGACTGCTATTTCCTGCAAAGGCAAATACATTGAAAATCCTAAAACAATTACAGAAAAGGCCTTGATTCTGCATTGCAGAATAAGGTGAATACGCAGTGGCTAAATTATAACAGACAGGGCCAACCGACCAATCAGAGCAGAGCAGGCTCTAGAAAGGAGAGGCTGAAATGAACAGCTTCAGACACTTTGAGAAAAGAGGGACCATACACAGACAGAATGATCAAGCATGCCTGTTGTTTCTCGTCCAAAATGCAATTTTAGCTATTACAATTCAGTACAGTCTTTACACATTTTATTTCAAGCTATGCACAAGTTTTTAAATGATGAAAATAATATCACATGTGCACCCATAAACATATTCTGCCCACCATTTTTGGGGTGTTCAATCCAATAGTATCTGGATGCTGCCTTGATGATGCTAGCTGAGACTGCATATCTCAGTGATGGAATGTCAGAAACAATGCGCTCAATGGAGTTAGTGAAGTCACCGTGAGCGGTTGGGTTAGGGGCGGGGTTAGGTGAGCGCATTGAAAAGCATTCGATGCAGCTCAGTTTGCACTGCACCAGGTCTGCATCCTCTCGTTCAATTAGTTATAAAAGCTATTTTGGACACACTGTAGCCTAAAGTCTTGATGTTAATTTATCAAGTCATTACTTTTCTCCAATCCTTTACAATTCGCCATATAATGTTAACTGTTGAAAATGAAGGACAACAGTGGTTGTTTGAATTGTTAGAATGACAGATTCTGCTCCTCTCCTGAACCAGAGTGGAGGGTGCTGTAGCTGCACTGGTCTAAATAAAATGATAGCCACGCTTCATACTGATGTCTTTGCTGTTTATTTGTTTCTCTCTCTCTCTCTCTCTCTCTCTTTGCAGTAGACACCGTGAAAACTACAAGAAATAAAACATATAACATTTAAAATATGCATTTCTCAGAGTCCTTTTCACAGTCTCTCACTTAAATGTCCGCTGATATGCATATGAACATGTGCGACAACTCTGAATCCAGTAACATCAGTCTCTACACACAACATCATTCATGTAAACTCACATATTACAACAATATACTTAAAATCTAACAGAATTCAAATATAAATTACCGTGTGCGCCCTCTTAGAACATGCAGATTAATGAACTCTTTCTCATGCTCTGTATCGTTGGCTTCTTTCTGCCACCATGTCAGTTTCACCCATAATGCAATGGTCTCGCGCTTTACGTAACTCAAAACATGTGATCTGTTATGCTCCAATAGCAACTCTTTCTTTTAAACCCGCAACTACTAACAATTTCAAGGGTGCACATTTTCTGCTTTGCATTATATTGCATATTATAAGTTTATAACAGAAATTTACATACAAATTATAACAAATTAATTTGAGTTTATAACAAAAACACAAGTACAAACAACTTTGAGAAAAAAATGTCCTTGGCATTTACAGGTGCTCTTATTTGCCGATTTGTGGCTGATTTGTATTCACAGCAAACTGGCAAACACATGAAACAGTAGATGATAACAGTAATTAATTAATCTAATGTAGCAATCAAGCCAACATTTTATCCTAAGAAATAATAATTCCAATAATGAGAGAAAGGTGGTTTAGATGAAAAAAATTTAATAAAATCAACCCTAATCTAAATGAGGGATAACTATACACTCATGTCATGGTTCAATAAAATCATAATACTGTGCTCACGATACTGTACTACAAAAATACTTTGAAACTAATGTAAATAGTTTATTATTTATAGTTATTTATAAATAGTTTATTACAGTATTATTACTACATTTAAGAAAATTGATTTAAAACATAAATTAAATTAAAAATAAAAATGTATGTAGATTAAAATGCTAAATTTAGTATGGATTTGAAAAGGATTGGTCCTGATTGCCATTGCACAGGGAAACAGTGACACCAAGAATAAAAATATTCATGATGTGCATTGTAAATCTATCATATTAAGGACTTGATTGATAATTTTTATGATGCTTTTATGGCCTTTTTATTTTTTAATCTTTAGGGGAATGGACTTTAAATGAAGGAACTGGAAGCTAAGTTTAAAATAAATCTTCATTTGTGTTTTGGAGAAGAACTAAGAGCCTTGTAGATTTCAATTGCCATGCTATACCATGATTACATGATGACAGAATTTATGTGTTTGGGTACATTTTACCGTATAAAACAGTGAACTAAATGTCGGATTTTTTTTTTTTAAATTCTATTGCGAATGATATTTTTTACATCAATATATTTTCAATATGTTTATCCTGAAATTAACTGTAGACATATATATTATATTATATACATCGAATTAACTGTATATAATGATTTGATTTTTCCTGCTAAATATATTTCTTAAGGACCTGTTGACATGAAATGAACCCAGATTTGGTAAGAACCCAAACAATCAAAACATACAAATAAACAAAAAATAAAAATAAAAAAATCTGGAAAATGTGTTAAGTGCATTAACAATGGAATGACACAATGAGAAATTACAGAACTACTGAAATGTATTTAAAGACTTTTTTGATCATGACAGCTTCAAGATGCATGCCTTTTGTATGGAGAATGAAGTGGCATACATTGCTCAGGTGTGATTTATTTCCCATACATCAACAAAGTCTAAAAATCGTTTCATGGGATCATTGTGTTGCTGAAATGCCCATGTTGGTTTCATCTTCATCATCAGGTATTGTAGGTGTTGGGACTGAAACAGCTAATAATAATTTACACTGATGAAGGTCAGGATTGCTTTCTAAATATTGAGAAATTTCAGCTGCTGTTTGGACTTTCCATGCATTTTACACCTCCCTTGCTTTATGCGTTCATAACGTTTTTCCTGTGTCATTTCATTCTATTGCACATAACTATCTAAATTAATTAGTTTTGTTTTCCTTATATGGATTACTTTTGTTATTATCAACATCTGGTGAAAACTGCAAGTCAAAATCACCCTTATTAATACGTTTTCTAAGAAAAATTATGACGTGTTCAATACTTATCTTACACTACATAGTGCTCTGGAACCAGTTGCTATACTTCAATAATGAATATAAATTAATTAAATTTAAATCATGTTTCTTAAAATATATGCTGCTGTATTTTACCTTCTGAAAGCTCATGAATAAAATAGGATATGCTTTCACCGGCCAGTTATTCAAATAAGAAAATTTTACATCTTTGTAGCGTAACATCTTACTCAGAAGGGAATACAACAAATATCTTTACTCTGAATGCAGATATAAACTGTAAAAGTAAACAACCATTCAAAGGTTTGGAGTTGTTTCTGAAAGAAGCTGTTTATACTTGACTAAATAAATGCATATACCGTAAAACACTATACTTCAGGTTAAATATATATATATATACACACACACACATGCACACACACACGCACGCACGCACGCACGCACGCACGCACGCACGCACGCACACACGCACGCACACACACACACACACACACACGTGTATATATATATATATATATATATATATATATATATATATATATATATATACTGTGCTATGCATCTTACTATGCATCTTATACTATGCATACCTTATTGTGCCAACAACCAACAACTACTGTATAATTTGTGATTACATTTTCCTTAACTCCTCATTTGGATGATGCTAATCTGTCTTGATTGGTCCAATGACCCAGACTGCTGTGATTGGTTGACTGCATCCAGGGCTTGTTGGAAAATGCCTAACACGGCCTGTAATCGGGAGGCAAGCAGTCCCGGGGTACAGTATGTGCGAGCCCCATACAGGAACATATTGATAAAGCACTGCAGTTTCTACACTAGTGTAATTGCTCTATTCTTCATCATAACTCCAAGTAATAACAACGACAAAAATTCAATATTAATTGACGCAGCATTAGTAACCACTTTGTTACAGTTACAACTATTTTGAACTTTGACTGCAGCTTGTGAGCAAGCTCATCGAAGGTTCATTCTGCTGTATAAGAGTAGCATTTTCAATCCATTGAAATCAATGCATTTCATAGCACAGAGCTTTCTGTGTCTGGTTTGAAACCTGCTTTAGCTGACTAACTAGAGATCTAAAAGCTGAACGAAGCAAACACAACCCACACAACTACATATTTTGTATGTTAAAGAGAAATAAGGCAACCATTTTAGTCATTTCCCAAACAGGCTTGTCTTGAGTGGGCTGTAAATATACTTGGGCGGTATATTAACAGCCGCCCAAGTATATTTAGTGACATGTTTTTTTACTATTATTATCATCCTTTTACACTTTTTTGTATCTACCCAATAAAAACATACATCCGAGAGCGATTAAGTAGTGGAAAATCTTCTCTCTTTTATCCATGTCATACTGCTGTGTGTGTGAGACAGTCTCACACTCTCTGCAGACCCACATCTTTTTGTGTCTGGCCGGAGTTTCAAAATCTACTAAAATGTCCGGGATTTGGTTTTGCTTTCGTTTTATAAGCTGTCATTAATTTTATGCACACAGCCATGAGAGCATTATTAAGATATTAAAAAAAATAATTTCTTTAATCTAAACAACTAAAAACTGCACTAAACACTTGGAGAGGACGAAATTGGCTGCAGAGCAATTGTACACCATTAGAAATGGGTAATCAACTAATATAATTTAAATAATCTACATGTTTTATTGTTGTAATTATTATGATTTTTAGAGATATTGTCTGTTTTTTTTTCTTTTTTTTCTGTCATTTATTATCATTTGCTGTATATTTTATTAATTTGATGATGTCAATATATTACATATTTTATACATCTAAAATACTTTAATAGCATTTATAAGAGAAGTAACATAAAAAAGAGAAATTGTGGATTTGTTTTTTATTTATTCCTAATTTTTTTTTTTACTTTAACCCATTGAAAAGAAATGAGGTTTAAAACAGAAAATAATAATAATAATAGTGTTAAAAATCAAGTTATGTTTTATTTTATCACATGTTGTTGTCTATTTATGTGATGTGGGTTAAAGGTGTGTTTCAATCCGGCCACCTCCGCAAACATATTTCAAACCTGTGGGAAGCACTGTTGTGATTTGGAGGAAGAAGAAGCTGGTATAAATAAACAATACTGACAAAGTACATTTAGTCTTTGTTACTGATCATTCTTTTTGTAACAATCCCAGATTTTAAGTTGCTGTAACTGTAACGACAGGAACACAGCACAAGTTTGGGGGGCTATATTGTGGTATTGTTGTGAAAATCACCTTTAATCATTGATTTCTCACTGCCTCGTACTTATGCAGTAAAATGATTTTCCCTCACAGCATTTTCGGGTCATAATGCAATGCCATCCCACACAATCCACTACAGTGTTTGCATATGTGCATAAAGTAATGACTTCAAGTCAACTCTTTCATTTTGAGAGTCAAGAACGTCATGCTTATAGCACTTTTAGATTTAAAACTCAACTAGATGTTTTCATTCACTTACTAGAGCTGTGTTACACACTGCAAAAACTCCTTAATAGGCATGGGACGATAATGGTTTTCAAGGTATACCGCGGTTTGGAAAAGTCAAGGTTTTAAAATTTTCTGTAATACCATTCCTAAGGTATGTGTACGATTTTTTTAAATTAATTAATTTATTTTTTGTTTTTTTAGGACAACAGTATCTTCAACAGAAAAATATCCAAGATTAAATTGTAAAGAAATCTGTGTTTTTGAAACTAATGAGGACAGCAGAAGGCAAGAATAAGAATTAATCAGCCTGATATGTTTACTGCTTCAAAAATATAATAAATATTTCAAAAAATTAAATATATTGTTTTCAAAGGGGAAAAAAGTTTTCATTTTTTACCCAGACATAAAGAAAATATTTTAGAGCAGTGAGCACAATACCTTGAAACCATGATATTTTTATCCAAGGTTATCATACCGTCAGAGTCTTATACCGGCCCATGCCTACTCCTTAATGGGGGCACTTTAAGAAACATTCATTCATTCATTTCTTTTCAGCTTAGTCCCTACTTTAAGAAACAATTCTTATTTTTATTATCAATGTTGAAACCAGTTGTGCTGCTAAAATGTGAAAGTCTATGACAAAGTCTACGCATAAAACTATACAATAGTTCTATAGAAATAAAGAGATTTCTTTATTTGACTTAAAACGTTTTTTTTTTTTTTCAGGATTATTTGGTGAATATGAATATGAAAATGCGTGTACTGCCACTTTTGATCACTTCAACTCAATTCCAATTTCTTCCTTAAAAAGTACAACCCTTAACATTTGAAGTGTAGTGTATTATTTTGACAGAGCCATTAGTCCTCTCTATACTTTACCCTTGTCTGAATGTCTCATGCATGGAAGTTGAATATGCATGTTTTGAGTGTATTATATAATGAGAAAATTCATTTCCAATTCACTTCAGTTTTTTTTTATTATGTAAACTCATTATCATTTAGCTGCAGCGATGGCTGTAATGGCACCTTGGCAGTATCTTTCCTCAAGATCCAAAATAAGCTCATCGAAGAGCTGCACAAATGGTTAGGGTTTATGTACTAGTGAATCAGATGAATGTTATCTGAGATTTTTATTTTCTTGTGGTTGAACATGACTTTATCTTATCAGTACCAATCATCTCTCTCTCTCCAAGCACAGCTACTAAAAGAAAAAAAAGGCTGTTATCTGGATCCATTGTTTCACTATCTCACAATCCCTGAGGAAGTGCTGTTGTTTCTCTATTCAGATGGTGGCTGACAGTTTTTGGCATGTGCCGGTCATTTAGATGGAAGGATGTTGCATCTTAAGCCTGTAAGGAGGTCTGATAAAGCAGATACAGCGGGCTAAAATTGTTGCAACACAGGCTCATTGTGAAAACGTGCCCCTGTATACATTTCTGGAGAGCGCGAATTATATAGCAAGAGCTACGTATAACCACTTACCTCCATGTGGACAGCTTTCCCACTGTTACCAGTTTGCCTAGTAGCTTGCCATGTACATCGGTGGACTTGAGACGCAGAGAGGAGTTGACTGCGATGACAGGGTTTGAGTACGGTAAAGAACAGTTGCAAAAAGCAAGTAAAACAAAAGGCAAAAAAATTAAATAAAGAAGGTAAATAACATGGGGAGGATGTGGTAAGATCTGAAAACATGGTCAGGTGGCCACAAGGGCTTTTTTATTTTATTGCTTTTGAAAACACTGTCGGTTGGGTTTAGGAAAGGCGGTGGGTGGGTCAATCTGTGCTTTTGAAAACACTATCAGTTGGGTTTAGGGAAGGTGGTGGGTAGGGGTATTGGTCGGTCGGTTAGTCAGTCCGTTGTCTGCGGCCTCTGGTGTATTTATGCAAAAAGAGGAGGTGCGAATGACACTCATGAGAGAAATTAGAGGTCTGAAAAGTATACAAAGTGGTCTCTGGTGGATTTGGGAAAACAAAAATTGCCTAGGACGTACCTCCTGGGACGTATTTCGTGTTCTTCAGAAATGTATACACGGGTACATATCCATAATGAGCCTGGGTTGAATTATATTGTGTTTTTGTAGGGAAGTTATAAATTATGGCCCCTTGCTCAAAATGGAAGCTGCTCTGAAACTCTTCCTTCTTCTTGCATTATTCTTGCCTGTCAGTTTAGTTACTCTGCTACCCTCATAATGTCTATTTTATTTTATTTTATTTTCTTTGCTTTTGTTTTTTATTTATTTCATTTTATTTTTTTATTTTTTTATTTTCATGCATTCATTTATTTTATTTTCGGCTTAGTCCATTTAATAATCTGGGGTTGCCACAGTGGAATGAATCGCCAACTTATCCAGCATATGTTTTACGCAGTGGATACTCTTCCAGCCGCAACCCATCACTGGGAAACATCCACACACACTCATTCACACACATACACTACGGTCAATTTTAGCTTACCCAATTCACCTGCACCACATGTCTTTGGACTTGTGGGGGAAACCGGAGCACCTAGAGAACATGCAAACTCCACACAGAAATGCCAACTGACCCATCTGAGGCTCAAACCAAATAATTGTATTTTTAAATTATTTTATTTTATTTTATTTTATTTTATTTTATTTTATTTTATTTTATTTTATTTTATTTTATTTTATTTTATTTTATTTTATTTTATTTTATTTTATTTTATTTTATTTTATTTATACAGTGCCATGTGCCAAATTAAAATTTCTAAATTATTTTTGTAGGATCAGATAACACATTCACATTATATAAAATATATTTTACATTTAATTAATGCTTCACTATTTTAAATTTCTATTCCATTTTTAAATCTAATAAATGCAGCTTTGATGAGCAGAAAAGATATAATATGATCATTTTAAATTTTGTGTTCAGTTTCATATGTATGGATGACAGATATGCAGTTTATTATTTGACTTTTGTGTAAAGGACTGTTTATACCAATGTCTATGTTATGTTATGTTATGTTATGTTATGTTATGTGATGTTATGTGATGTGATGTGATGTTATGTTATGTTATGTTATGTTATGTTATGTTATGTTATGTGATGTGATGTGATGTGATGTGATGTGATGTGATGTGATGTGATGTTATGTTATGTTATGTGATGTGATGTGATGTGATGTGATGTGATGTGATGTTATGTTATGTTATGTTATGTCTATGTTATGTTATGTTATGTTATGTTATGTTATGTTATGTCTATGTCTATGTCTGTGTTGTGTTGTGTTGTGTTGTGTTGTGTTGTGTTGTGTTGTGTTGTGTTGTGTTGTGTTGTGTTGTGTTGTGTTGTGTTGTGTTGTGTTGTGTTGTGTTGTGTTGTGTTGTGTTGTGTTATGTTGTGTTGTGTTGTGTTGTGTTGTGTCTATGTTATGTTATGTTATGTTATGTGTATGTTATGTTATGTTATGTTATGTTATGTTATGTCTATGTTATGTTTTGTTATGTTATGTTATGTCTATGTTATGTCTATGTCTATGTTATGTTATGTTATGTCTATGTTATGTTATGTTATGTCTATGTTATGTCTATGTTGTGTTATGTTATGTTATGTTATGTTATGTTATGTCTATGTTATGTCTATGTTATGTCTATGTTATGTTATGTTATGTTATGTTATGTCTATGTCTATGTTATGTTATGTTATGTTATGTTATGTTATGTTATGTTATGTTATGTTATGTTATGTTATGTTATGTTATGTTATGTTATGTTATGTTATGTTTTGTCTATGTTATGTCTATGTTATGTTTTGTTATGTTATGTCTATGTTATGTCTATGTTATGTCTATGTTATGTTATGTTATGTTATGTTATGTTATGTTATGTTATGTTATGTTATGTTATGTTATGTTATGTTATGTTATGTTATGTTGTTATGATTATGTTATGTTATGTTATGCTGCGCGATATTGACAAAATCTAACATTGCCATATTTGTTTTGCTGCGATATATATTGCAATATGAATATAAATAACTATATTTTGACTTTATTAGTTTTGATCGACTGGGATGATCAAGTCATTGTTATACATTGCATCTGCATAAATTATAATAAATTACAAGTAAAAATAAATAAATAAACCACTTTGTTTTTGGGGGGGAGTCTAACAGTATTCAAGTACAAAAATGTAACTATCATAGGTAAATTAACATGGTCATCATTGTGTGAATAATAATATAACAATAATTTCTTTATCTTTTAATCTTTACCAAATAATCAAATTCTGCGGTGTGACTATTGCAGATACACACATTGCAATATTGATGCTCAAACGATATATTGTTCAGCTCTATTATATGTTATGTTATGTTATGTCATGTCATGTCTCATTACATTACATTACGTTACGTTTTGTTATGTTATGTTATGTTTTTGTTTTTCAAAATTAACATGAATTTTATGTCCATTTAAAAACATAAATGTTAGATTTAGCACCAAATATAATACTTTACGCAGCTGCATAATATTTAAAACATTGAATTTCCACTCTCCCACACAAACTCTTACTGAAATATTAATCTCCAGAATCCTCAGTGTAGTCGCTCATCTCAAGCCGCTGCTTTTCTTTGTTGAACGGCGGATATTTTAATTATCAGTGAAACATTTGCATTTGCAAGAGACAAAAGCACTCAGCATTAGCACGGCGTGTCTTTCATTTCAGACATTACTCCCTAATGTCCTCTCAAACATTGTTTTAGCAGCGTGGTTCCGTCCCTGAAGAACATTTCGATGCCTGGCGCATCTCTTCACTCTCTTTTTTGGCTCCATACCAGGATGGAGGCAGTACGGAAGTATCTCGTCACAGTTGATTGATATAAGCAATTTTGTGTTATACTGCTTCCATCTTCCCTGACTGATATTTGCGATTGGTTTCTCCTATGGGTGTTCAATGAGCTTTCATGATCAGCTAAATCAGATAAATTGCTTTGATTCATGACACTACTTGCTGTTAATTGCACACTAACACCTCTGAAGAACAGCACTCAGTCTTTGTCGTATAGGGCAGATTTATGCCACCCTGTGTTGCTTGATTCATGATTTATATTCAGAGGAAGAGGCATATAACAGTGTTCTCAACTGCACCCTCCCCCCTATTTTTCATTTAAAATACTTACAACCCCTCCTGCCTTAAAAACCTAGCAGACCATTTTTAACCAACACAGTTTCATTGGAAATATGTGCTTCAGTTTACATTTTTATGTAACCGTAAAAATGTACATATGACTGCAATTTCTAGGTAACATGAGGTTTGGGAGCATGACGACAACAACTTGTGTTCATTTTCACAATAATGATATTTTATTAATGATACTTGTGATACACAGTAATCAGGTTAGAGTGCGGAGAAGCTGTTTGACAAAAGAAATAAAAGCAATGCAAAATCAAGGTAAACGACTTGATTGCAGTGCAGTTTTCTCTTGCGTTGGCTTTTGAAAACACTATTGGTTGGTTTTAGAGAGGGAATTAGGCCAGTGGTTTGCTGGTTTAGCTGATTTGACAAGCCCTGCCTTCTTGTGGGTGTGTACAAGAAAGATGTGTATCTGAAACATAGAACAAAACATACCAAGTAATTGTTTTCCAACCCTGTTCCTGGAGGCACACCAACAGTGCATATTTTGGATGTCTCCCTTATTCAGACCCATTCATTTCAGGTTTTGGAGTCTCTTCTAATGTTCTGATGAGTTGATTCAGGTGTGTTTGATTAGGGAGAGGTTGAAAATGTGTAGTGTTGGTGTGCTTTTAGGAATAGGTTTGGGAAACACTGTTGTCAAGTAACGCATTTCAGATTCAGAAAAATAGGAAAAAAAATATATAGCTTTTATGAAACATAAAAGAGGGGGGGGTGTAGTTATTGCATTATTATAATCAAAGTAAATTATATTGAGCATTTAAGTGAAAATGTCTTAGCAGGCTGTTGATTGTCTGATTTTTAAATTAGTTTTGACAAAACTTTAAAATATTTTCTTTTTTCCATATAGAAACATTTCTGCCCAGCAACAACTTGAACATAACAAAAAATATTAAAACAGTAACTCTTCTTTTAGTTATAGCTTACTTGACAATTATTTTGAGTGTTGATTTCAATAGAAATCTGCCCAGCAAAAGCATGCATACTGCAAAAGCAGCAGCACAAAGAATGTTACAGAACACACAGTAATTGAAATTCATAGACTATTTTTACAAGCTGAGATGCAAGAAATAGCTGGTCTGTTACTATGGTCAGTTATCAAATATAGATTTGAACAGCCATTGCTTTTGAGCAGCTAGTATTCCAGAGAGTGTAAGCTAAAATAATGATAGTCTATGGTTCATGGATAATGAAAAGCTCAACCTTAACCTGACTAAAATACAAAGGTCCAGACAATTTCCTTTTGGTGCCAATTATAGAGACAATTTAGTGCTTGGCAATTTGTTTTACAATATTCAGCGTTTATAAACTATGGCAGTTATTATACTGTAGAAGGATATTTGTCAGAAGTTTTGACAAGTATGTTTTTATTAAATTATATTTATTTATAATCATTTGCAATCTATATTATTTCTCAGAAATTTGAAACTTACGTGATTATTTTCATGCATTAGTTATTTATGCTTTTTAGCTAATAATTATTTGAGTTTTCTAATCATCTTAAAAAAGTTTCATAACACTTACTGTTTGGTCACTTAAAAAAATGTTGAGTTCACAAACTATTTTTACAAACTGAGATTATAAAAATTGCACCAGTTTTACATACTTGAATTAGTCGGTACAGTACTATGGGTATAACGGATCATGGTTGATCCGTACAGATCACAACCCACAGTTCGGAAAGCACGTGATCCGAGGATTAATAACTTTTTCTGAACTTGTTGGTTAATCCAACATTAATAAAAATTGCTGTAAGATTCATCATTCAAATCACATGTATTAAAGCATTTTTGCTTCCCTGTAAAATATAATGATGATGGAAAAAGTTGTTGTGGGACCTACCTAAATGCTTTCTTAGGTTATTAATTAAAGCTGTTTTCTGTCACTGTTTGTTTAGCCTGCATTAATGCATTCAGTGTAAAGCTGCACAATTAAACATTAAAAGATCGTGATCTCAGTTCAAACATGCGCAATAAATTCTAATGATTTGCATACGTTTATTATTCTTTCGAAGCGCTGCATTCAAATATGCGTTTGATCGAGAGAGATTCAGCTTTTACACTTTTTCAATTAGTTACAAACAATTTAATAACACAGAAGTACTGGGAGAACAGTTTAAAGTTCAGATACAAACACTGATGTTTATAGTAAAGGTTAAAATGACTGTTTAATGGAACTTGACACTGGTGAATGTTGTCGCAATTACATTTTGTAACCAACGGGTGGCGACAAACAACCATCAAAATTATGTCACTGAATAGGTTTTTAAAAGTGATCCGGCTTTAATGAAACATTAAGTTTTATGTGTGAATTATTGAATCATTACTTGAAAATATGTTGTAGAAGATGTTAGATTTCTATATTTAGCATTATCAGCAACAGCAGCAAAGATCATTTTTTGTATTGAATATTTTCCTTTTTTTTCAGCTGGTTCTTTCTTGATTTGTACTTTTCTTAAAATTCCAGCTTCTAAGTTCTGTTTGTTAAAACCAATGGTTTAATGGACAGTAATATTTTTGTGTAAATGGAAAGCAAATGACATTGTCTCCTCCATTTTTTGCTGATCTTAAAAATGGTCCGATCCGTGACTCAAAAACCATAGTGTGATCCGAACCGTGAGATTTGCGATCCGTTACACCACTAGTAGGTACAATAAATATTCCGGTAGTGTAGAGTATATACTATACTGAATACCTTTTCTACGTGTTTTTTTTTTAGAGTGTCCTAAAAATAATAAAAAATAACAAAGTTTTGCTACAAGTTTTGTCATTAAATGAAATATAATTGACATAAGCAATGAAAATGCAGAATCACTTAAACACAGCTTGGATTTTATTCACCGTCCCTTACCAAATTTTTTCCTTTTTTACATTCACAAATTTTACAAAAGTACAATGCATAAATTCAACAGTTCTGTATGAATCATTGTAGAGAAGCAGAGTTTAATTAAGTAATTGTTAACAAAGTAATTGTTTTTTGTTTTTGTTTTTGTTGTTGTACACACATTTTGCAGAATAATTCTATTCTTTAACATAAGAAGACTACATTTATTTAGACAATTGCACGTTTAAGAAAAAAAAACTAGTTCATGACAATATATGGTATAAATTAAGAGAACAAAGTAATTATAAATATTTTTTGTTATTCAGATATTTTGCATAATAATTCCATTTCTCAACTAAAGAAGAATATATTTATCTGACAACTAAGAAACAATGAAATATTTTAGAAAATTATTGTCAATATATGTATGAAATATGGGGTCATTACTTTGAAACATTTTGATACGTATGTTGCTGAATATTTAAGTGTTTTTTTAACAAATTTAAAAGGTCCTCGAGTTTGACTTGAATGTAGAGTATTTAGTTTAATCTATAACTAAGAGTATTTAGTTTAATCTATCCATTGGGATGTATGTGGATTTTTAGTATTGAGTCAAGTAAATTACTCTTGAGTAGGAGTCAGGGTGGCGCAGTGGGTAGCATGATCACCTCACAGCTAGGAGGTCGCTGGTTTGAGCCCCGGCTGGGTCAGTTGGCATTTCTGTGTAAAGTTTGTGTGTTCTTCCCATGTTCGTGTGGTTCTCCTCTGGGTGCTCCGGTTTCCCTCACAGTCCAAAAACTTGCGCTACAGGTGAATTGAATAGTGTATGTGTGTGTGAATGAGAGTGTGTGGGTGATTCCCGGTGTTGGGTTGCGGCTGGAAGGGCATCTGCTGCGTAAAACATGTGCTGGATAAGTTGGTGGGTTATTCTGCTGTGGCGACCCCTGATTACTAAAGGGACTAAGCTCTTGAGTAACTAATGAATTTTTCAGACAAAGTAAGACAAGAAAGAATTTAAATAAAATTATAATGATGTAATTAGTAAATATTAATGAATTACTTTTTTGAAATAACACCCCACACTGGTCTTACTAAACACTCTTTTAGTACACACTCACATTATGGGTTGTATATCAGGATAGTGACAAACGATCATATAAGTCTGAAGACATGTTGGTTGTTCTGTAATAAACTGACCTGCTCTTGTCCTCTGTCCTCCTGCAGTGCAGTGTCTGGAGATGACGACTAAGAGGAAGATCATCGGCCGCCTGGTGCCCTGTCGATGTTTCCGGGGGGAGGAGGAGGTCATCTCAGTGCTGGATTATTCCCACTGTAGCCTGCAGCAGGTCCCCAAGGAGATCTTCAGCTTCGAGCGCACGCTGGAGGAGCTTTACCTGGACGCCAACCAGATTGAGGAGCTGCCTAAGGTGAGATGTCAAGTGTCAGTTTAAACATGCATTTTATTTGCCTATACAATCAGTGCTCTATAATGTTACTGCAAACAAATTGTGCAAGAAATTATGATTATTAATGTGCATGCTTGCATATTGAACAATAAAAATGTTCCATATATTAAAGATGAACAGGCTTTGTTTTTAATGTGTTTATCAGCAAAATGATACAGTATGAGCACCATGGACAGCTCCAGTAATGTGTGCAAAGCAATGTAAAGGCCAATGTAAAGGCTTATGACTAGTGTCAGACTAAAATGTAAGTCACCTAAAAGAAATGTGCACTGATCTTAAAATAAATCAGTGCCTTGGTTTTGTTTTGAGAGGGACACCAGCAATGTTTTTTTCTAAGGCACATTTGTAAAAAAAAAAAAAAAAAAAAAATACACAAATGTCCTAATTGGACTACGTCCTAATCCTGGCTTAGTCAAAGTCCTGTTTGTGAAATCAGGCCTGAGTGTGATGTGATAATGTGGGGTGAATCGCCAACAAACTGCTATTGATTGCAACAATACATTTTTTAGGAGCCTGCCCACCATTTAGGTGCATTTTAAAAGTGCTTTTAGGTGCTTTTTTCTAAGCCATTGTGTAGTATAAATAATGTAAGTAGTGTATTTATTTTCAAAATTGAAAACTGAAATCCAAATTTACATTGTTTATTTTGTTAGCGCACATTGCTATTATTTAGGTGAACAATTAATCCGAGCAAGTTGTTTCACTGGAAAAAATATATTTTTTGGTAATCTTCTATCAAAGTCCAACTCTGTTGATGTAAATTTGGTGGTTTTAAGCACAATATTTTTATTCACACCCCTCTTACCATTAGTTTTCTGATTCAAGGAGGGTCAAAAAGAAAATCCAGCACCCTACTCAATATTGTTTCAATTGGAAATATTAGTAAACATACTAAAATAAAAGTCTTAGCAACTTCTGGTTCATGCAGACTTTAAGAGCTGGATGATGTATTTATTGAGCTGATAAAAAGAAGAGAGGAATGTTGAATACTTAATGCACTTAACTGGGATGTAGGGATGCACCGAGACCAGTATCTGGTCAATACTTGGTGAAAAAACTCATAGTCGTATCGTACATGAAATGCCGAAACAACGCACTGATACCACTCAACAGTATTCCACTATGTGGATGTGATTTGTTGTCCTACCTGACTACAATGTCTTCATGTATTAATTAATGTGCTATATAGTTCTTATAAACAATCTGTTTATAAAATACATTATTAACGAATCTAGAGGTATAAGCTACTGAAGAATAAATCGAATATCTATTGATCTTATTCACCTGTGATTCACTCAAAGTTAAACAACAGGTAGCCTACTTTTTGAATACCTGACCCGCAGATTAAAGGCTGGACTCGTGAATATAACAAAGAGCTGTGCGTTACTGGGTTCTTGCATCCTTGATATGCAATGTCATGAGAGTGACTCCATAAAGTAAAACGTTAACTGCACACACTTGATTATGTAAAATGTAAAATAAGTCATGGTTGTGTGTCAGCGCAAGGATAACTTATCCTTTAAATGTCCTTAATCGGTAATTGATAAGGTTTATCATTTACAGGGTTGTCAACAATGTGTGTATTTTTTGGCTTGGAATAGCTAGATTTTTGTGTTCATCCTTGCCACAGGCAAAAAAAAAAAACTTCCTTTCAAATTAATTGCACTTTCATAAATCTATGAAGTAACGGAATCGGTACTCGGTATCAGTGAATACACAAATTAAAATACTCGCACTCAGGTCGGTTTGTTAATAAAGTGGTATCGGTTCATCACTAGTGCTAAGCTTGGATTGCTTTATTTATTTTGGGTTGTGCAAGCAAAATTCTCCAACAGTGACGATTACGTCGCCTCACGAATGTGTGGTACTCATATGTAGTATTTGTTAGTCTGATGATATATTTCATTAATTATCCAGCCTGATCGCACTGAGAAGCATAACTATTTTACGTTTTGTCAGTTTAGTGGCTAATTTGTACAGTTCAGTCGTACAAAAAGGTATGATTTTTAAAAGGAGGCATGGTAACAAACCCCACACCTAAATCCAACCGTCATTAGGGCATAAGCAAATCGTACTAAATAATACAAATGAGATCGTACAAGGCAGCATGGTGGCTCAGTGGTTGGCATTGTCGCCTCACAGCAAGAAGATCGCTGGTTCGAGTCCCAGCTGGGTCTGTTGGCGTCTCTGTGTGGAGTTTGCATGTTTTCCCAGTGTTCGTGTCGGTTTCCTCCTGGTGCTCCGGTTTCTCCCACAATCCAAAGACATGCGGTAAAAGAGAATCGGATGAACTAAATTGACCGTAGTGTATAAGTGTGTGTGAATGTGAGAGTGTATGGGTGTTTCCCAGTACTGAGTTGCGGCTGGAAGGGCATCTGCTGCATATAAAAACATATGCCGGTATATAGTTGGCGGTTTATTCTGCTGTGGCGACTCCTGATAAATAAGAAACTAAGCCAAAAGAAAATGAATGAATGAATAAGATCATACAAATTCATATAAATTAGCCACTAAATCAAAACGATATGAATTGCTGAGGGATAACATTGACTGTTAAATGTTGTATGATCTATTGTACATACAGTAGTATTTGAAAAACAGCAGGTGAGAAGCACCCAGATGACCTTCTTCTTCTGGGGAAATTATGAAGTATGAATTTATTGAATACTTTTGCTATCCCACAAGGCCACACAAGAGAATTTATAAATAGGAGGAGAGTGGCGCAACTGACGGCGGTGGGTCATATGATTATTACAAAATACTATACATATTCATAGGGCAATATGCGATTTCGGACCCACCAGTAGTCTTCCATTTGGGATGACACTAAACTCATACACTAGTTCATCCTGCCATAGCATCACAGAAATAGAATCTAATTCTAAAATAGAAACTTTGTTTGTCACCGTTGTGAAACGTTATGACAAAAGCTCAGATTAACATTAAAAATGTATCATGTGGGGTGACGCAGTAGGTAGCACTGTCGCTTTACAGCAAGAAGATCGCTGGTTCAAACCTAGGCTGGGTCAGTTGACATTTCTTTGTGGAGTTTGCATGTTCTCCTCGTGTTAGTGTGGGTTTCCTCCCCACAAGTCCAAAGAGATGCGCTACAGGTGAATTGTCAATAGTGTATGTGTGTGAATGAGTGTGTATGGATGTTTCCCAGTGATGGGTTGCAGCTGGAAGGGCATCCGCTGCGTAAAACATATGCTGGATAAATTGGCGGTTTATTCCACTGTGGTGACCCCAGATTAATAAAGGGATTAAGCCAAAAACAAAACGAATTCATTAATGTATCACGTGTTGTTAGGACATGGTGTTACAAATGTATCTCTGTTGATTTTAACCTTGTAAAGTTTGATATTACAGCAGAAACATAAACTATCTATTATGCTCCAAACTTATTATTGAGTCTTAGTTTCTCTGCAGGTCTTTGCCCCTTAACTTCTTTTCTTTTCTTTTTTTATTGTTAAAGTTTTTGTGGAATGTGCCCTTAATCAACATTTTCCGACTCCCAAGATAACAAGCACTTGAGATTCATTCTTTTCTGGACACTATTTTCATTGATGTCTACACAGATTTTCAGAACTGCATTCTGTGCTTTTATGACCCTTTTGTGGCACATTATCTAAAAACTCAAATCTAAATTGGCAGCACATTTCTGGCAGGGTGACAAAGCACAAAATTGACCCACCGGTCGAAAAAAAATCATTGCTTTTTGTGCTGCGATTGATCATGCCTTATGTTAATAGCTCCACAGGGATCTATTGTTTTGATTCATGAGCGTCTTTGCATCATCCATTTGTTGCGTTTAATCATGCTCAGTGTGAAAGGCTCTTAATGACTACAGCTATGTTTACAACTAGTGGAATATCTGTTTTGGTTTAGGATCAGATAAGAAAAATACTTTGCTGCTTGTCTCTTTTGTCTACTTTCTAGTTTCTTTGAGGAAAAAATCTATGGGCAAGTGTACAGTATAAGGGCTTTTTCTGGGCTTTCAATCTAATATTGAGAAATATGGCTGCACATTTTACATAATGGAAAATAAAATCAGCAAAAAACTATAAGCTGAATGCTGTGGGTTTGTACTAGAATCGAGATTGGTAAGAGACCTTTGAGTTTTTACATTGTGACGTGGTGGCGCAGTAGTGCTGCTGCCTCACAGCAAGAAGGTTGCTGGTTCGAGCCTCGGCTGGGTTAGTTGGCATTTCTGTGTGGAGTTTGCATGTTCTCCCCGCATTCGTGTGGGTTTCCTCCGGGTGCTCCGGTTTCCCCCACAAGTCCAAAGACATCTGGTACAGGTGAATTGGGTAAGCTAAAATTGTACATAGTGTATGTGTGTGAATGAGAGTGTATGGTGTATCCCAGCAATGGGTTGCAGCTGGAAGGGCATGCGCTGCTTAAACATATACTGGATATGTTGGTGGTTCAGTCCGCTGTGGTGACCCCAGATTAATAAAGGGACTAAGCCGAAAAGAAAATGAATGAATGAATGAATGAATGAATGAATGAATGAATGAATGAATGAATGAATGAATGAATGAGTTTTTACATTATTATTCATCTTGAAACCAAACTCAGAAAACAAAGTTTAAATTCCTATTGTGTTTAGGAATCAGGTCAGCAAACAAAATCTTCTAGCTGTTTGAATGCATTCATTCACATGAGTGTTTACATTATGAAAGCAGTCAGGTTGAATGCATTCGGACTACTTCAAGACAAGCTCAAATCACAATTTGTGAAAAATCATCTAAAATGGGCAAAGAAGGAGCTGAAAAATCTAACAGGAGCAGAACAAAACTGCAACAACTTCACAAAAGCAAATACAATATACAACAAGAATTTAGAGGGAAAAAGAGGGCTTAAATACACAGTGTAAATAATGAAGAAGGAGCAGGTGGACATAATCAATAAAACTGTAACCATGACAACAAATGAAATTGTTTAGAAACAGACGGGGGTAGCTTCAACAATAAAAAAAGTGATTTGTCAATAAACAGTATTGGATTAAATTTAGAAAAATGATTGGAAATGTAGTATTTACATCAGTGAATGAATAAGTTGAGACTACGTTGTGGTTTCAAATGGATTGTGAGCTCAAAAAGGCTGAAAGGGTGATTCACCTTATTCTTCGCGTACGAGCGGGTGCAGCCATTTGAATATTTTTGGCTCAAGACTTTGGGTCACATTCATTTGTATTAATTTTTAGATGTTAAAAACAGCTTGTTATGCTGCTTGATGTTGCAAACTCATATTTTCTTATTATATTATTCGTTTTTGTCTGTATAGTCATGAACACACTTGTTTGTAGAGCAAGTAGTTTGACCATTTTCTGCAGTTTATTATTCCTAGTTATTTCTCCAATATGCAGCTGAATCTGAAGTTCTAAAACAATCGCAAAAACAAACACACTTCAGCATTGAAGAACAAGGTCAATAGAAAAATAAGGTCAAATATTTAAAATTAGTCTAAAAATGTCACTTTCGTCTGTGTGATTTTATTGAACTCCCAGCAAGTGAGACATCGAACAAGGAATGATTTTGATACTTGCAGATTTTAAAGGGTTTGATAGTGCCCTGACAGTGTTGACAAAAAGTTGAGATATAGCGATTACGAAACCTTATAAAATATATTTTGCAAACTCTTCTTCTGTAGGGACATGTTTTTTCTAGTGTCAACAGATTTTAAGAATCTAGAAAGTATTTCAATAATTTAAGGTGTACATTTGAAAAAGTTTGTCCATCTGGTCGCCACAGAGGAATGAACCACCAACTACTCCAGCATATATTAAACTCAGTGAATGCCCTTCCAGCCGCAGTCCAGTATATGCCACAGCCATATTATCTTGCAGCCCAAAACCGGTTACTCACTGAAGCTAAGCAGGGCTGAGCCTGGTCAGGACCTGGATGGGAGACCACATGGGTAATCTAGGGTGCTGTTGGAAGTGGTGTTAATGAGGGCGCTCAACCTGCAGTCCTAATGCCCCAGTAAAAGTGAAGGGAACACTATGCTGTCAGTGGACGACGTCTTTTGGACAGGATTCTGACACAGGTTCTGACACTCTGTGGTCATGAAAAATCCCATGGCACTTCTCGTCAAGAGTAGGGGTGTAACCCAGGTCTCCTGTCTAAATCCCCTCCATAGGCCCTTACTTATCATGGCCTCCCAATCATCCCCATGCACCGAATTGGCTCTATCACTCTCTCCACTGAGCGCACTGGTGCCGTTGTCCTGTGGCTACCGTTGCATCATCCAAGTGGATGCTGCACACTGGTGGTGGTGTGGAGAGACTCCCCTCATTGATTGTGAAGCGTTTTGGGTGTATGGCCATACATATATATACACACATTACACATTACTAGGAAACACCCATACACACTCACATTCATACATTACACACAATTTAGTTCACTTATAGCATGTCTTTTGAAATGTGGGGGAAACCAGAGCACCTGCAGGAAACCTACGCCAACATGGAGAGAACATGCAAACTCCACACAGAAATGCTGGCCCAGCCGATACTCGAACCAGCAACTTGCTGTAAGGCGACAGTGCTAACCACTGAGCCAAAATGTCACCACACTGCTATAAACTTACAAACTTATAGCTTTAAAATATAGACTTTTCTCTTAATCTGGAGTTGTTAATGTGTTAATTATTGCTTAATAATGTGAAAAGCAAACAGTGGGACATACAGAATCATACTATAGGGGATCAATAAGACTGTTACTTATAAGTAGACTATTGTAGATTGATCCATCAAGGGGTAACATTTTTACAGGTGACTTGATGCATCAAAAGAAAGAACATGTTTTAACCAACCCTCTGTATTTCTGTTTTCTTTTTTCAGCAACTCTTCAACTGTCAAGCGCTCAAGAAGCTGAGCATGCCTGACAATGACCTCTCCAACCTGCCAACCACCATTGCCAGCCTTGTGAATCTGAAAGAGTTAGATATTAGTAAAAATGGTATAAACTTAACTCAATTAATTCTACATTAATTTTTTTCTTGCGCTAAACTCATTGGCAAGATTGTATATGATTGTACCCTAAAACCAATGTATCAAAATGGCTTTATTTCAGGTATTCAAGAGTTTCCTGACAACATCAAATGCTGTAAATGTCTATCAGTTGTGGAGGCCAGTGTAAATCCTATAGCCAAGTAAGTTAATCTTCTCACATTTGTTAAATCAGAAACAAAGAAAACTTCAATTAAAAGATTTTGGAAATTAAATATGAGTAAAAATAGGGACAGGATTAGTGGTATGGTTACAGTAGTTTTAAGAATGGGTTAAGGGGTAAGGCATACAGTAACTGTGTAATTATAAATTCATTTACATCAATTAATTACAGATTTAATTACAAGAAGATCATTTTTAAAATACACTCACCGGCCTCTTTATTAGGTACTCCTTACTAGTACCGGGTTGGACCCTCTTTTGTCTTCAGAACTGACTTAATCCTTTGTGGCATAGCTTCAACAAGGTACTGGAAATATTTTGGTCTACTATTTTGGCTACTTTTTCTGACTATTCCCTAGAGATGGCTTGTGCTTGGTTGTGCTTGAAAAGCACAGTAGATCAGCAGTTTCTGAAATACTCAGACCAGCCTGTCTGGCACCAACAACCATGCCACAATCAAAGTCCCTTAAATCAGCTTTCTTTCCCATTCTGATGCTCGGTTTCAACTGCAGCATATCATCTTGACCATGTCTATATGCCTAAATGCATTAAGTTGCTGCCTTGTGATTGGCTGATTAGAAATTTGCGTTAACGAGCAGTTGGACAGGTGTACCTAATAAAGTGGCCGGTGAGTGTATGTATATGTACATAAGTACTTTGTACCAAATGATTCATTTAAATGTAAGTACATGGTACTTAAGGCAACTAAACAAAGTAGGGAGCATATTTCTTTCTTTTCTACTTTCTTTCCTACTTTCTTTTGTTCTTTGGTGCTTCGGTGTGAGTAATAAAAAAAACTGCATTAACAATTATTATGAAATTTTGGTCTGGTTGAAATTTATGACCACACTATGTTATTATTATTATTTTTTCATTTTCATAATCATTTTTAGAAATAGTCTATGCTGTGAATTAAATATTTCATGGAATCCCTCAAATTTAGGATAATAATTATTAATAATGATTATCAGTATAGTGTTTTTAATCATGTAAGCAACATTTGCCCTTTTATTTGAGCACTGTTTCTACTATAAATATTAGTTGTTATCATGTAGTATAGGAATTTGCTTAATTTCTTCACACTCACTTCCACAAATGGAAGCAGTTATTTGCGCTCCTTATCTGTGTTCAAGATAAGAGTACTAATTGAACCTACTGTACATGCAATATCTAGACAACCTTTTTAATATATAATTCATCAGTAAACATGTTTTTGAATTATTATTGGGACATGTATGCATTATTATTGCATATAACAAGCAGACACCAGGCTTTAAAAATAAACCACACAACTCCACACAAAAAGAGATCAAACATCAGTCAGTGCTTTCATCCCAAGCTTAAAGCAATAGTTCACCCAAAAATATCTTACTATTTACTCACTATTTAATCACCCTCAAGTGGTTCCAAACCAGAGTTTCTTTATCTCTTGAACATCTCTTTGATGAAAGCTGAAAACCTGTAACAATTGACTCCCATAGTAGGAAAAACAAATACTTTGTCAATGGAAACAGGTTTCCAGCTTCCTTCAAACTTTTCTTCTTTGTGTTCAACAGAAGAAAGAAACTCAAACAGTAAATAGTGAGTAAATAATGACAGAATTTTCACTTTTGGGTGAACTATGCCTTTAAAATCTTTGATTCACAAATTTATGTTAAAAGATCAAACATTTCAGATCCACTGCATGGTCTCTATGAAGAGTCTCTTTTTTTCATAACATGATTAAATCAGCCCTCAAGTGACTGTTTTTACAGGGATGCTAACAGAGCCAGTAAAAGGGGTAGAGTAGAGGGATTACAGACGGCTCTCGCTGCTCTTGAAGTACTTAACGCTTATCAAATCTTAAGGGCACTGGCCTTTGAGAGGGTCTGATCAGCTCTCTGTTCCTACAGGCTCCCGGAAGGCTTCACCCAGCTTCTCAACCTGACACAGCTCTTCTTAAATGATGCCTTCCTTGAATACCTGCCTGCCAATTTTGGGAGGTAAGAGCTTCATCTTGGGGCTCTCTGTTTCTTCGCTGCTGGGGGATTGTGAAATAGCTGTTTAACACATACACAGCAGGTAAAACAAGTATCAAACGCTTCATGATTTTTTTCCCAAGGGTGCTGCTGACTTGACATTGAGTAAAAACAGTAAAAACCCAAACAATTTTTTCTTACAAATAAAAATAAAACTAATAAAGGAATTAATTTCTGTGTAATGACAATGGAAGGACAAAATGAGCAATTATTGAACTACTGAAATGCATTAAGTATTTTGTATAAAAGACTTTTTTATTCATGAGAGCGTCAAGATGCCTCTTGTATGGAGAAAGGAGCCGCATACATTGCTCAGGTGTGATTTTTTTTCCACATACATTAGCAGAATCTAAATATCTTGATTGTTTTGTAGGTCTCGTCTTAAGACTATTCAGGTCAGGTGATTGGCTGGGCCATTCTATTCTATCAATTGTTTGAGTTTCCTTGTCTGTGTTGAAGATCATTGTGCTGCATCATCTACTAATCTAGGTGTTGGGACTGAAGCAGACGATATTAATTTACATACACAAGGGGCATGTTTTCTAAAAATGCAGAGATTTCAGCAGATGTCTGAGCTTTCCATTGCTTTTTACACCTCCCTTTCTTCATGTGTTCAATGCAACTTTCCTGTTTCCCATAAACATAACTTTTAAATGAATTAGTTTTGTTTTCTTTGTATGTACAGTATATAATACATTGGTTGTTACTGATATTTGGTGAAATTTTTAAGTCAACAGCACCTTTAGATGTTTCATGAGAAAAACGTTGACGTGTTTAATACTTTTTTTTACCTGCTGTGCTTGAGTCTGAGTTTGAGTCTCAGTTTTTATAGTTGTCATTGTATCGGTTTTATTTTTAGATGTTATTTTTTTATCTAAGGAGCAGCATGGTGCTGATTCTGGAAGTAATTTGCCTAAAGCTTTCCTGAATAAATGAGTTCCTGTGGCTTGTATCGGGTTCAGTGATGAATGTTTATTTCATGTGCATTGGGGAAAAGGGGATCTATTATTACAGTTGACATTGGTCAAGGGCTGTTGAGTTTGGTTTTGATGAAGAATCTGAGGGAATTCACAAAGAACGAATTGCCTTGACAGCGCTGTGTATTTGCATGGGCTGCCTGCATTGTTATAGCATTTGATTTATTAGCTTTGCTTTATTCTCTTCTTGGTAATGACACACTTATAATTGGTACAGGTTTGAAAATTTATTGAAAGGGCACATTCATTTTGAATTAATCGCAGAACTGTTTGGATATCTGGTTAAATTCTATTCTGAATGATTAGTGAATATGTGCTTTTTTTATGCAGATACTGCAACACATCCAAATGTGGCCAAACTAGTTTAGTGCTTCTTTAGAAAAAAATATTTATAATAATAAGATGAAGATTTACATTTTTTTCAAAAATGTATGATTTGTAACCTGTTTTTCAGATTGTCAAAATTACGGATCTTGGAACTTCGTGAGAATCACCTGAAAACTATGCCAAAGTAAGTCACTTCATTGTTTTGTGTTTTCGTTTATTTTATAACTCTTAGTGTGTATTTTCAGCAGATTCGAATGTTATCACTCGATTGAATAGACATTATCAGTGGTTATCAGCTGATAGATATGGGTCAGTAGAGGCCTTCTGTGCCTAATGGTAGGCTCAGAAAGCTGTTATCATCCATACACATGGTTAATCAGCTATAGATCACATATGACTGCGGCCGGAAGTTAACAAGAATTATTTATATTATTTATTAAATTTTATGAACTTCTACCCGTACCACAGCCCTAAACCCAACCGCCACAATAATGTAAAAACAGATCTGGATCTGGAGTCTTCTCTGTTAGTGTAGCAGATTAACTATGTGGATGGATTATAACATATTATCCATTTTAATGTAAAATAATACAAACTGCTCAAATGTTATAGAGAAAATTTGATCCATATTGTTAAACTTTTTAATCTAATAGAGTTGACAATTTTGCAAAGATGCTAACCTCAAACCAGATACCACATGGCATGTCTAAATCTAAATTTTATGCATTAAAAAGCAAATGTATAAAATTGAATGAGAGGTTCACTGAAATTTCACAGTAGCAGAGCTGAGAAATAATGAATCTATTGTATCCTAAAAAATTTCACAAGGGACAGACACAAAATGATTTTTATTATCTGTTATTTTTTGTCAAATAAATAAACTTGCCTTGCCTTGCCTAATGTAACCACAGTGGGAGTCTTTAGTTAATATTTAAGACAAAATATCCCTACATAAATATTGTAAATACACCTAGGAGATGCAAAATGTACCCACAATTCTGAAATTACCCATAAACTGAATAAAAACATAGAAACAGCTAAATAATACAGTACATTTATGCGCATTAATGCACAATGGTGTTTACTGATCTTTTGTCTGTGGGGTTACGAATAGTGTTGAAATGTACAGTATGTATAAAAATGAGATCAGTATTTTGTGCCAAACAAGGTGATATGATTGCATCTGACATGAAAATTATTATTTGAACATCTCATGAGGACTTAAACATAGCATATTTTCTTGTTCTATTCAGCAATGTGTTGTCAAAGTAACTGGTTAGGTTGCACACCTGTTTCTTGTTTAGTTTTTCACTAAATGGTTATGAAACCAGCTGGTTTATCTGAATTTGAAGTGGAAAAACCCAGGGAAAGTGGGCATGTTCAGTTGTGGAGTGGAGAAGAAAGGAAAGACAGTTATTATAACAGCTCTTTAGATTCAGATGCTTATTGACGACATGAAAGCTCCCCGCAAATGCACAGTGCATTTCACCTTTACAAGCAACATAATAAACGTACATTATACATGCATTTGTAAGCTTGCTATACATTACACAACACATTTACCCACTGTTATGATTTAATGCACAAGTTTCCATTTACATCTATGCATTGAAAATATATGAAAACACTGTTGCGTAACATTTAAGGCTTATTTTGCAGTGTTTATATTGGTTAAGCAGCTGTAAAAAACAGCTCATTAAATCTCTCATATTATATGCAGTCTCATAGTTTGAAGGCACTGTCATAATAATGTGCGATGTCATGAATAACTAAAGCAAAACCTATTCTCACAAGACAAAGATGTATAGTTTCATGAATATTTATGAGAGATAGATGCGTTACCAAACACTGTGATTATTTTAGTGTCACATCGTGACATCTATACAGTGTTGATTTTTAACTGTGGGGACAAAAGTGCAGTTAAGAAATTATTTCCTGTAATTAAAATGTATGCATGCTAACATCGTCTTCTATGATATGTAATTCAAACATCTGTTAAAATCTCAGATAATGTAGTGTAGTGTTTTATGACCCTTCAGGTGTTTAATGTTTGAATTTCCATGTTGTCCAGATTCACCAGTTTGTTGTCATGGTTACTGATTATGTTGCACACCTGTTTCTTGTTGAGATTCTGTTTTTTTTTAATTCCGTATTTACTATGGCCTCAGCTTTCTTACTTTGTGTGCATTTGTAATGCTGTTGCAGTTTCTTTTCCAGTTATCTTGTAGTCTTGTGTTTTTATTCTTATCTCTCATTTAGATCTTTATCTTAGCCAGAAATAAATAAATAAATAAATAATTTAGTTTAGTACAGATCCACTTATAATGTTTTAAATATTATTTATATTATTATTTCAGAGATGTCACATGCTTTATTCTTAGTCTTTACCTCTAATGATGTTTTTCCTCCACAAATAACCTTGATTGACCTATATATTTTAAAATTAAAGCAACTGAGAAGCAAGCCAGTATTAACATATGGATATAATGCTGCTTAAAAATGTATTAAAATTTAAAACTCTTCTCATCTGCCCTTTTTTCATTTTGTTCATCCTTTAGTAAAGTGTAACATGATTTAGTGTAACAGATAGTCAGTGTAGCAGAGCCTACAATCTCATTTGTCACAGTGGGGAAGACCTCTGGACCCCTCTAGAGAGGGACACATATTGCACACGGTGGTTTATGCTTGCTGACTTGTTCAGATGTCCTGGTTCAAGACTATTTTTATCTGCCAGCAATAATACCACCCATCCTTCCTTTAAATCCAAACTGCATGAAGTAGAGAAGTAACAGTACAGAAAAAAATGATGATTTGTTATGTGTTTCGGTTTTGACACATTTGTTTTTGTCACAAAGTCATATTTTTCATACAGCAGGAGGGAAAAAGATACATATATTTGCTTTTTTGTATAAAACGGTGGTGAACTGAACTAATTGTGGTTCTGTCTTTAAATAAATTAAATTACAGTTGTAGTTTCACAGTTGATGCTGTAAACTATTGTATATTGGGAGCCCTATTACCTACAAATTACTAAAATTTAAAGGCTATAATAAAAAAGAGCCAAACTAATATATTCAGTTGACTATTATTTTATATCCAATAACCAACACTAAAATAATTGTTAGCAAACATTTAAACTACAAATAAGGTCGCTTTAAATGAAGGTCTACATCGAATTGTAATACGATTTTACTTTACCAATTTGTTGATGAATTATAATAATTTACACAATGGCTTTAAGAACTTTTTCATGAAAAAAAGAACATTTTTACACATATACATTAAACAGTTAAGCAATTATGAACTTCCTGATAAAAAAGACAGAACTGAGTAGGTAATACTAAGAATTATTTCTTAATGACTGTATAACAAAACAATGATTATTGTGTTTATTACACAGGAGATCATCCTCGGGACTTTTTGAACAATTTATTAATGAATATTTTGTAAAACTAGAGGTTTTAGACAACACAAGTTCATTCTGAAAATGTAGCCCTACATACATTTCTGGAGATCACGAATTATGTAGCTAGAAGTACGTATGGCTGCATTTCGTCTTGAAAATGAATGCTCTGGGGCGGTATGACGCCGTGCCTTTGAACGCTTATCTCCGTATGGATGGCTTTCCTGCCGCTACCAGTTTGTCCGTAAGACAAAGAGCTCTTTTTAACGATCTAGGTGCAAATTGTAAAGTGCATGGTGCAAAAGCATTAAGGCCACTTTTGTTATTTTAAGGACAGAAAAATACGCTCTGCACCGCGGCGCAGGGTCTAACAGGGTTGTGCTTATTCTATTAATAAGTTATAAGTGTGTTTTGACAATAAACCAATCAGTCTCATCTTCCATTCCTTTTTAAAAGAGTCAGTTGCATCGTGCCATGGCACATTTGCAATTTCAGTTGCATTTTAGCGGGTCAGTTGGTGCTTTTAAAAACACTATTGGTTGGGTTTAGAGAAGGAGGGTGGATCAGTCAATCAGTCAGTCAATCAGTCAGTCATTCAGTCAGTCAAACAGTCAATCGACAGCGACCTCTGGTGGATTTTCATGAGAACAGGAGGCACGAATGGCACTCGTGAGAGAAATTTGAGATCTCTAAAAGCATACACAGCGGCCTCTGGTGGATTCACAAAAACTGCAAAAAAAAAAAAAATACATATCTCCTGGGATATATTTGGTGCAGAAATGTTTAGAGCGGTACATTTTCAGAATGAGCCTGCATGGGTTGGTTTTAGAAGTTTGCTGTGTAATAGAGAGAACACATTTTTAAAGATTTTTAATATTAATTCATTTCTAACAACTAATTTCTTTTGTCTTTGCCAAGATGACAGTAGATAATATTTTAGTTATTTTGTAAGATAGTAGTATTCAGCTTAAAGTGCAGTTTAAATGCTTAACTCAGTTAATTAAACTAGGCAAGTTAAGTTATTAGGCAGGCCATTTGATTACAGTAAAAAAAAAATCTTAAGGCGGATAATAATATTGACATTAAAAAAGTTTTAAAAATGTAAAACTAAAATAAATAATTTTTGCATTTTTGTCTTTCAAGAAAAAAAATGAAATGCTTTGAAAATGTCCACAGGAGTTCACAGGAGCGCTAATAATTTTGCCTTTAGCTATATATATTGTCTGTATACATGTATATATTATATGGTGTATAAATACAGGTATGTGTATCTTTACACCTGTAACATTTTGAAAACTATAGATGTTGAAAACATCCTATTTAATATGATATCATGGAAATTCAATTGTTTATGTTTGCATGAACAATTCACAACCAATTTTGATTTCTTCTCTTGTCATGTTGTAGGTCAATTCATAGGCTGTCGCAACTGGAGCGGTTAGACTTGGGAAGCAATGAATTCTCTGAACTGGTAAGAAAGATGCTCTCCTGTTGAAGGCTTTTTATCAATGGGACAGCTGTTAGCGCACTCAGCATGGATTTTGGCTTCAGTAGGGAAGCTGAGAGTCTCTTGTCAGATTTCTGCTGCTGCACTGCGTTGGTTGCATCATGCGTTGATCCATTATTCATGAGTTGGTTCAAACACACAGTGCTTGGCGGTTGCCGCGAACGTTCACCACTGAGCTGCATTTAATTGGCTCACCCAAGCTGGAGTAAACAATGGCAGGGGATTTATCATATGTATTCCAGGTATCTGCACTCACAGCCTGCCTATAGCCGTTTCTTTCAGAGCCTAAAGCTGGCAGCACCGCATTCATTTATTTGAGTATAAATCAATGGACAAGGCACTGTGTCTGGAGGAACTGTGGCAGCTGAACACCAGAATAGCTATTAATAGCAGATTTCTTCCAATAATGGTTATGCTGTGTGATCGTTCGATTGGGAGCTGTTGGTTATTTTAAAAAGCGCTCCATGTTGTAATAATGGCTGGAAAAACATTTGTAGTGGAGGCTGGGCAATAAGGATATTGATATATCAATATAGCTACTGTATATTTCAATATCAGAAAAAAATATTCAGAATCACAATATCAATAGTAAATATTTACATTTATAATAATAATCAATAATAATAATAATAATAATAATAATAATTAGTAATCAATAATAATAACAATAATAATAATAATAATAATAATGTTTATTGTTGTTGTTGTTGTTGATGATGTTATTATTTTAAGAATTATAGACAATGAGGATAATTATGGTTTATTATTATTAATATTTTTATTATAAATATTATTGTCATCATTACTGTTGTTGTTGATGTTATTATTTTAAGGTTGATAGACAAGCATGATTATGGTTTATTATTATTATTATTATTATTATTATTATTATTATTATTGATTATTGTTGTAATTGTTGTTGTTATTATTATTTTAAAAATGATAGACAATGAGGATGATTATGATTTATTATTATTATTATTATTATTATTATTATTATTATTATTATTATTATTATTATTATTATTGTTGTTGTAGTTGTAGTTGTTATTATTATTATTTTAAGGATGATAGACAATGAGAATGATTATGGTTTATTATTGTTGTTGTTGTTATTATTATAATTATTATTATTTTAAGAATGACATACAATGAGGATGATTAGGATTTATTATTATTAGTATTATAAATATTAATATTATAAATTTTATTAATATTATCAGTGTTGTTGTAGTTGTTGTTATTATTATTTTTCAGATTGATAGACAATGAGGATGATTATGATGTTATCATTGTCATTATTATTATTATTATTATTATTATTATTTTTATTATTATCATTATTATTATTACTATTATTATTATTATAGTTGTTGTTGTTGTTGTTGTTGTTGTTGTTGTTGTTGTTATCATTATTATTAACTGCTCTGGGACCAATTATATATTGTTAAACTAAATGGTGAAATGCATTATAATTATTATTATTACATTAGTTTTGTTGTTATTTTTGTAATTAATAACATTCGATCAACATTTATGTTTCTTTCATGTTTAAGTTCACAAATTTTGCAACACTTTTTTGATGAAAAATCGAAGTGTGTTGTTGTTGTAAACTAATTGTATTTCCTTTGATTACATTGAATTGCTGTTACATTTTTATGAATTATTTATTTAGCCTAAAAATGAGGAAATGTTTTTATGTAGTTTTAGGTTTTATTTTTATATAGTTTTTGTTACCATTTATTATATTTACATTTATTTGGGGATCTAACAAACATGCGAAATAAATTTTGTTGCAGTTTACAATCCCTCAACAATCAGTTAAGACTATGACATAAATATATAATAATAATAGATATTCTCTCGATGTTATATAATATATGATATAACCTAACATTATGCAATGTGACATATAGAGAAACAATATTGTATATTGAATATATTATAAAATAAAATAAAAAGAATTTTTGGCCATATTTCCCAGACTTATTTTAAGCTTCTCAGTGCCAAACAGTTGGAGTTGTGAAATTACTGTTTAAGTTTCTATCAGTGTCAAACACAGGTTTGGAGTATCCAGGGCACTTTGTCCTTGGGTGATGAAAAAAAAAAAAAAAAACGCATCAGTGCTTCCAAAGGGAACAGATGGTTTGGCATTGCAGTAAACGCACTTTACTGCTCAAAGCCCCCAAGTAATAAGAGAACACCCATCAACACTCTCTGGCTCGGCTGTCTGGACATTCAATCTCCCTGTCCCAATTCAGCATGACTTTTCAAATAACTTCTGACCTTTCCTGTTGGCAGCCTCGTCAGTGCTCTTTTAATTTCTTGAGATACACTCTCTTTTTTGTGATAAATCAGCCTTTTAGCAGCTTAAAAACAACAACAACAGAATTACTGTGAAAGTGAAACCTCTTCATGGAGTAATGAAGTTGCACGATTTTTGAAGGCACTAGAGGAGCAAATGCTTTGTTTCTTAACTATAACCTATAAAAGTAGCATCTACTTCAAATAACCTACCCTGAACAGCTTGAATTATCTAAGATATTTACAGTACATATAGAAAATCATCATACACCTTAAATTTGAAATAACTCCTTATTTTTCCTACAGCCTGAAGCAAAATCACGTTCCAAAGAACTGTTTCTGCCTTTTGAAATGTTTTTGTAGCCTAACCTGTGCCTTTCTACAACTTTATCCGGAATATCTTTTGAAGGCATAGTGTAATGTGAGTAAAAGTATAGATTTTCACAGGGTATGATGATTTTCTATAGGCACTATAAATATTCAATTGGATATCTTATGAATAGGCATGGGACAAAAACCGGTTTCAAGGTTTATCGCAGTTTGAAAAAGTCACGGTTTTAAAACCGCTAAAATAATCTGCTATACCGTTCCTACAGTATTTGTAAGTTTTTTTAATGTGTTTTTATGTGTTAAATTTGTGTTTTTGAAACCAATGAAGACAGCAGAAGTCAATGATTTATTTAATTATTTAGCCTGACATGTTTACTGTTCCAAAATATTTAAAATCTTTCCTAAATTAAAATATATTGTGTTCAAGCTGTTTTTTTTTGCTCAGTCATTTAAAAATAACTTATTTTAGAGCAGTAATCACAATATCGTCATATTTTTTTGTCCAAGGCTATCATACCACCAGAAACTTATACCGGCCCATGCCTACTTAAGAATGACAGATTTATCCTCCCGATCTCACAAGAAGTTTTATGTATTATCAGAAAATTGGCAATAATTTATACAAAATTTTATAACTTAATTAGTACAAAAACATACATTTTTTTAAAAGGAGGCATGTCCCCAAACCCCACCGCTAAATAAAGTTTAGGTCCCACTTTATATTAAGTGTCCTTGACTAATGTGTACTTACACAGAATTTGATATTTCCTTACAATGTACTTATTGTGTAAATACATGTATTTACTGTGTACTTATGCTTGATTAAATACCCTTATGTAATTACATCTGTAATTAACTTCTGTAATTACATTTGTAAATACACAGTTGACCATCCCTTACACCTTAACCCACCCTTAAACCTACCCATAGCACCAAACCTGTGCATTACCCTACACCTATCCCAACTCAAGAGCACCACAAGTGTTCTCAAATACATTATGAACACAGTAAGTACATTGTATTTATTTATTGATGCAAGTACATGGTAGTTAAGGACACTTAATATAAAGTGGGACCAAAGTTTAATATTAAACTAATTTCGAGAGGAGCACATGCTCATGATTGTCCCGGCTGGCCTACATTAGCTTATCACGATCCTCCAATCAAAGGATCCCAAGTCACTATATATTCTCATTTCCTTTCTACAACTATCTTCGTCTGGAATAAACCCCCCTCCTCTACCTTTATCCAGAATGGGCAGCACGGTGGCCCAGTGTCACACCCTTATGATATCTACAGTACAATTAACAAATTGAACAAAACAAAACAAAAACTAAAGTGTACTTTTAAAAATGGTTACAACTATTTTTTTGGACCTTCTTTGGTTGAAGATAAACATTATGTGAAGGTTAAACATATCCTGCCACTGGGTTTTGTATTCTACATTTTGTAATCTATTCATGGAAAGTGGCAAACCTTTGATGAGGAAAAACAAAGACAGCACATTAAGAAGCAATAATCCTCAACCGAAATGTAACTCAGCGGTTTCCTCAAGCGATTTTGGACGCATTGCATCATGTCAGGTAATGATGGCATAGCAGTTGCACAGCCTGAAAACAATCATTAGTTTAATTTATTACGCCTCTGTTGGTGTCATGTTCTTTTACAGAGAGATTTCTCTCTAACAGCACACATCCTCCAAACAATGGCTGTTGAGAATGGAGCACTGACTGCACGAGGCATTTGTCAGGATCTCTGCCTCTCGCTGTGATGTTGGCAGATGTTGACTGGTGTGGTTCCCTGAGCTTCAGATTCTTTCTTAATTGAACTTCTTGCTGAGGGGATCATGAAGGCACAGATGCGGTGGCTCAAAAGGAGAGAAAAGCAAGCAGCAGCCATTAAAAACTAACTGAGTCTGTGGTACACAGAGGCTCTGAGTCTTTTCAAATTAAATTTAAAACCGTAATTTGTTTTCCTGGCCTCTGCGATGCTGCTATTTGTCAAAATCGTGCTGTTATTTTATAAGAATCGGTTATTGGTTTCATCACCTTCTAATGTTTGCGCTGTCTTTAAAAGATTCAGAGGATGTGCAGCAAAGTGGTTGGATTTAATATTTAATACCCACTCTAATGTGTTTTTCTGAAATCAAAATTGGCTTTAATATTTAGTTTTGCTTCTTAAATCTTGAATGATGTAGGAAAGCAAATAAAGCTTCTCTGAGGATTTAGCAGACAATTTGCGATGCATTTATCACTACATACTGTACTGTCTCTTGATCTAAGAGTTGTTTTAAGTCCCAGAACACTTCAGCTTTATATTTACAGATGTGTTGACACCTTAAATATGTTAATGGACAAATTAAGGGAGAAACGTACAATTTCACTTAGAAAAAATATGACAGGGCTTAAAAAAATGTGACTTAAGCTTGTCATCCTCCAAAAAAAAAAAAGCATACAAAAACAAGCATAAAATCGTACAACTCAATGATAGAACGCATCCTTGCTCAGTCAGCCTCTCCTCGGTCAAATGTGTATTGCACGCATATCTTAAATTTAAAAGTGATTTATGTAAGTTTTTGACTCTTCTAAAGCATAAAATACCATAACATGTTTGCAGAAATTCAAGAAACATGCTAAGTGAACATGCTTGTTTATCTGAAAAACAGTGCTGAAGTCAGATATTCTGCTTTGAAAATGTGTTTTCCGTGCCGGAACTCTGTCTTTGTTATGGTCATTTTAACCTCCTTAATGCCAGTTTAGCCAATTATATTTCAGCATCCCGAGTTGCCTTGTTGGAAAACCGCGTATTTCATTCATTCATTCAGAAAGGCTCTGAAAGTATGCGTCCGGGACCAAAATGCGACCTCTGGTGGACAGTAGCAGACTCCGAAAGGAAACAGATTCAGTTCCACATGAGGTTATTAATTAGCAAATTATATAAACATTACGAACATAAACAATAGGTGAGCAGGTTACATTGTAATCGCGTGTCCTAACATGCTACGTGATGAGATGCATATTGTCTGTTTGCACTAGACGAAACACAACAGAAATTTAAATACAGCCATTCAGAAGCACAGAATATGCACTCATTTATGAAATGGTAAGGTTTATACTCTAATTAATACATATTAAACCTCTTTAACATAATTAAATGTGCATGCTGAATCACTCATATCTTTAGTTCTAAAGTTCAATTTCAAACGGTTTATTTTATTTTCAAGATCTGAGGTGTACTATCTGCTGCTGCTTTCAGTACATGGCAATAAATTTCATATAAAATGGCATTAAAATTCACATTGTTAGCATTTAACAATGAATAAAGCCCATGAGGTTTACATGAGGTGATCATTGTCAGTTTTCTGTTGTTCACCTGTGAGAAATAGAAGCCGTTTCTAATATATTAATTCGAGATGTTGTTTAGGATAAAAACTCCTTTTAATATGAAAAATATTCCTTCTATCGGGTGCTGTTGTTTTTAGTTAGAACACGGTTTAAATCAGCCTTTAAGCTCGATGGTTAGACTCGCTCCTGTCCTCAATCTGGCAACCTGCACTTGTATTTGTTTTGATCCAGGAGTGCAATACCTAGTTCAACCACTGGGTGTCAAACTTACATACTGCAAATGTAACTGTGCATTCCCACGGGGCTTCAGCATCAAAGTTTGACCGAGGGCTTGTCTGAATTTGGGGTTGACGTGATCGTCATAGCAGCGTCAGCCAATAAAATTAGTCCGCAATCGGCTACTGTCTGAGCTGGGGTATTTGCATAAAGAGATCTGATTGGCTGACGCTTCTGTTGGCGCTTGAAAAGTTGAGAATTTCCCAACTTCTGCAGCAAGCAACGCCTGTGAAGCGGCCCCGACAGATCCACAATGCAGTTCGGCAACGCCTGACGTCACCCATTCAAATTGAATGGGAAGAATTGACGCTGATGCCTCGTGTGAATGGGGCATAACAGGAGTGACAGAAACATTGGGACAATTGTAAAATAGTATTCATTTGTAGACTGTTTTTATAATTTCAGTTGATGTGAATGACTTAATAACTTAAAATAGCTATTTCTGAAGGTTTTTTCTTCTAAATCACAGTTTTAGCATAACAAAACTATTAAAACTGTAGGTTCAATTGGGCTGAGGACATTGACAAAGACAGGGTTTGTAACTTTGTAAAGTGTTGTTATTAAAGAAAACTAGTGGAGAGCGGGGCACAAAGTAACACTTTTTGGTTTTGGTCAAATAATGAACAAAGTAATGGTATTAGACAAAGCATATTTTTTTGGCCAGGAACACACAAGCCTCTCCTACAAATGAGCACTGAAATTATTATCGCTGGACCTATGGTTTTTGTGCAGTATTGCCAAAACTGCCAGGAGTAAAAATGTTACTATTTACCCCACCTGGGGGGCAAGTTGTAACCGTCAGGAAGTTAGTTGTAACACATGCTTAGAAAGGCAGATTTCAAAAAATTTATTAAAATCCAGCTTACATTACATAGTAGCTATATTTCTACAGTAATTGGCTCATTTCTCTTTTTTTATTCTACATAGCACAGTATGTTTATGTATTTATTTGTTTATTGGATAAACACATTTGAATCTATTTGCATTATTATCTATTTATCCATTATTATACAATGCATTTATTTGCATTATTAGCAATAAAATAATTTTATTTCTATTAAAACATTATTTTCTATTAAAAAACATTTTTATTTAAAAAGTTCTCAACATTACACTCAAAATTCTTAAAAAAATGTGTTAGTTTATTCGGTGTCCAACAGTGTGTGGCTTAATTGTAACACCCTGTTACAACTAACCCCGCTGTGTCGTGTTTTCCTCAAAACTGACTAGCAGTCACTGTGTGTGTTTTACATCTTTCAAAATGGTTTCATCTTTTAGCCTAGAAGACGGTGATCACAACAATATAAGATTTTACACTTATACTTTCACAGATTTTTTTTAAATAAAAAAAAATATTGAGTATAATAAAAAATACTTTTATGCTGCAAAAATGTTTTTTCCTGTGTTTCTCATCCAAATTTCGTCGAACTTTTTTAATAACTGGCAGGAGGACGTCTGCCGACACTGTGGTGAAAACCTCAGAAGCATGCCATGGTTAACCCTGAGCAAATACCTTAAAACTGTTACCTGTTACATTTAACCCCGCATTACTTTGTGCCCCGCGCTCCCCTAAATCAGAGAACCAAATGAAGGACATATTCCTTTACAACTTAAAAACTCACAGAAATTAACCAGCAGTCCATTTTAGAAATGTTTGGGATGAAAAACTTTATTTCAGGGACAGAAAACGTATGTTTCTGGTAGAATGTCCCATATATTGTATGAAACTGTATAATTTACCTTAAGGGGAGTTCCTAAAAACTACCATAAAGGCCTGTTCACACCAGCTAAACGGAAAATTTGTCACATTTTTTTCAAAATTTTCCCTTTAAGTAAAGTGGTTTTAGGAACACTTTTTTTCCATGAACTGACCAATCTCATTATTCAGTTATCCAGATTTGAATTGTATGGCACCTGTAATGGGATAATTTACAAAGACAATTTGTGATTTAACATATTTATTATGCATTAACTGGGAAATAAAATCCTTCTAAAAAGTATTTCCAACATATAATGTTGTTACCATTATAGTTTGGACTAACCCTTTATATATAGAATTATTTTTAAGACTATATTTTAATCATCATGTATTGTACTGTATTATTATAGTGATCATATTTGGTTTGAACAGGCCTAAAGGATTGAAATGACTTTCATAAGTTGGTTTTTAATTTTGATGCACTACAGTATGTATAATTATTTTGCTGGTTATGATCCTCTTTATTGTTACAGCCAGAAGTGCTGGAGCAGATCCATAGTATAAAAGAGCTGTGGCTGGACAACAATTCATTACAAACTATACCAGGGGTAAGTGCAGGACACATCTACTTATAATATCAAACACAGAGTTAGCATCAGTTTCATCTACATAAGAACCAACATGCTGTGTCAGCTCCTTTATAGATTTCATACTCGAAAGTATAAGGAATTTTATTTTACAAGACACACTTATCGTTTCCTGTGTCATATTATTTGTTAGAAAAATGTATATGTAAATGATTTTTTGTTGTTGCTGTTGTAAAGTCCCCAGATAGACTTTAAGGGCTCTATTTTAACGATCTAGGCGCAAAGTCTAAAGCACATAGCACAAAAGCATTAAGGGCATGTCTGAATCCACTTTTGCTATTTTAAGTATGCAAAAATACGCTCTGCGCCAAAGAGTTTTATTTTAAAACATCAATTTAAAACAAAAGCGCACTAATGAAAAGCCACCTCAGGGGGATCAGCACAGTCATAGTAAACAGTGCTTACAGGGTAAATGAAAGGTTAACACTTCAGAAACAATGGATCCAATTTTAATCCAGGGTTTTTAATCCAGGGTTATGAAACTGCTCTGGATCAGGCTCACTTTTGTATAGGTAATCTTAAAAAGTTGTGCTAAACGTGTACAATGTAAAGTGATGCAGTATTTTGCCATATCAATTCGCATGGGTACATGACAAAAAAATACTTTATCATGAGTTAGCCTATGTCCAGATGCTGTGTTTTGCATCTTGATTACACCCAGGGTTTAGGAATGTACAGACAATGGTTTAGACCCATATATATCTATTTCAAGTTTTAAAATCCCTATAGACACTGAACTATAATATATGTATAAATAATAACATTTCATTCTTTCTTATATCTTACAGTCTATTGGGAAACTGAGGCAGCTGCGGTATCTAGACTTGGCGAAGAACAGGATTGAGAGTCTAGATGCAGATATCTCTGGCTGCGAGTCCTTAGAGGACCTGCTTCTCTCCGCCAACATGCTGCAACAGTTACCTGATTCAATAGGTGACCCTGTGCTGCTTATTATTCACAGAATATTTCTCTTTTTTTAGATTCAGTATACAATATAAGTTTTGTATGATATGTCTTTAACAGGAAAGTTGAAAAAGTTGACAACATTAAAAGTTGATGACAACCAGCTCACCTCACTGCCTAACACCATTGGAAGGTTAGTAACTCACTTACAACTCATCCAGCTGTGTAAAGGAAAAATGACAAAGGCAGAAAATATGACTTTTTAATTTATTTGTATTCATGTGTGTGTGCGCGCGTGCGCGTGCGTGTGCGTGTGTGTGTGTGTGTGTGTGTGTGCGCGTGTGATTTATAGCCATATATATGTAAAGTAATAGTTCTTTGATGCTAAGGGTGGTCAGTACTTCCTTTAAAGGGATAGTTCACCCCAAAATGAAAAACCTTTCATCATTTATTCTCACTCCTTTTGTTTGAAACCTATTTGTGTTTCTGTTTTCCGTTGAACACAAAAAAAAGTTATAATAATTAGAAAGAATATTGGGGAAAATTTGTTTTTTTTCCTGCTACGGATGTCAATAGCTGCTGGTTTCCAACATTCTTCAGAAAATCTTAACACAATAACGATATAAATAAAAGCTTAGAACCATTTGAGTGAGTAAATGATGAGTACATTTTCCTATTTAGGTGAAATATATCTTTAATCACCTGAACTCATTCAATCATTCATTTTCTTTTCGGCTTAGTCCCTTTATTAATCCGGGGTGGCCAAAGCAGAATGAACCGCCAACTTACCCAGCACATGTTTTATGCAGCAAACACCCATACACACTCACTCACACTCATACACTATGGACAATTTAGCCTTCCCAATTCACCTGTAGCGAATGTCTTTGGACTGTGGGGGAAACCGGAGCACCCGGAGGAAACCCACGCGAATGAAGGGAGAACATGCAAACTCCACACAGAAACGCCAACTGACCCATTCGCGGCTCAAACCAGCGACCTTCTTGCTGTGAGGCGACAGCCATACCTACTGTGTCACCCATGAACTGAACTATTTGTAGTAATTTATATAGTTTTTTAAGATGATGACATTCGGTGACATTGAATTGTAGCTTATATAGTAGTCTCTGTATTAGGTTTCACACTGATTTGTCATCTGGAGCACAGTATAACAATCCAGCTGCTCGACTGCTGTCATTCTGGCAGGTTTTTTTTTTCTCATCTCAGCATGAAGGAATGCTGACTGTCAACTTCAGTGAGACTTTTAGAAATATTAACAATATCTATCCAGCTTTATTACCTGGCTTTATTTAGAGAAATAATATCCATAGACCAGATATGAAAAACATTGAAATCTAGAATTAAAATATACAAACTTTACAATAAAATCCTAGAATTGCATCGTAGATCTACTTAGAGAAGTTTATTTAACTAACTTCGAGAGGATCACGTGCTTATGATTGACCATGGCTGGACCCGCATTACCACAGTCATCTTTGTCTTGAGGAATCCCCACTTCCTCCCCTATTCCTCCCCCTTTTTTTCCTAGATTGGGCAGCACGGCGGCCCAGTGGTTAGCACTGTTGCCTCACAGCAAAAACATAGCTGGTTCTGGTTCTTGCTGGGCCGGTAGGTGTTATTGTGCGGAGTTTGCATGTTCACCCCGGTTTCCTCCCACCATCCAAAGACATGCGTGATAAGTAAATTGATTAAATCAAATTGGCACCATAGTCAAGTTCCTATCCAACAGTATTTTTTCCTCATAAAGCAATTCGTCATTATCCACAATAAGTGGGGGAGTTCTTGAGATCTACCTGAGCTCAATCTCCCCTCTCGCCCTGCAAACGGGAGGGAGCCCCAGGCTCGAGGATCTTTTGAGCTCAGGGATCTCTCCCAGCACAGCATGCCAAACAAGCTTACAATCAATCATCAGCTAAGTGTAAACTCTTGAACTGTATATATTACAATAATGTTTTGCTAAAATATAAAGACTTTGTTAAATTAGTTTATATCTAATTTATTTTATCTATACTTTTTTGAAAAGTATGATCTAGGATTAAAAGTTTGAGTCACACTTTATTTTGATGGTCCGTTTGTTGAATTTAAGTTACATTGCATCTACATGCCAACTAATTCTCATTAGATTATAAGTAGACGGTTAGGTTTATTGTAAGTTGAAAGTTCAAAGTTTCTTATAGTCAGTTAAATGTCTGTTGAAGGAGCAGTATCAATAGATATTAAGCAGACAGCCTACTAATACTCAAATGGACGATCAAAATAAAGTGTTACCAAAGTTTGGAATGTTTTGACAATGAAATAAGTAAAAACAAAAGTATATATATCACTCTAAAATACACATACATGTGCAGCGCAGTGAGGAGTAAAGACTGGGACTGAGAAATGCTGCTTTAGACACAGAAAATGTAAAAAATGTATTAATAAATCCTTTTAATTGCAATAATATTTGACAATATTACTGTTTGACTGTATAGTTATCAAATAATTGCTGTGTCTGAACATAAGTGACTCTGAAACAACATTAACAGCTTTTTAAATAGAACTGGAGTCATGTAAAATGTATTCTAATAGGAATGGTAGCACCAAACGTTTTATTGTTTTAATAACATGTTTTGAAAAAGTGGATATTTTTGTTGTTTAAGAAGAAAAAAGTTTAGCAGTTTTGTACATATCTAATTACATCACAGCATAACTTAAAAGATTGTGAAAACGTAGTCCCGCTGACGTTTCTGGAGACCGCGAAATACGTAGCCGGGGGTACGTACGGCTGCATTTCATTTTTTTAAGCGAACGCTGCGGGGCGGTGTGACGTCGTTCCTTTCGGCGCTTGCTGGCCGGCCGCTCGCCTCCGTGTGGAGGGCTTTCCCGCCGCAACCAGTTTGTCCGGTTAGCTCTTCGTGTACTTTGGCGGACTCGAGGCGCAGAGAGGGGCTGACCACGACGACGACGACCGGGTTCGAGTCCGGGGAAGAGCGGTTTCAGAAATCAGGTAAGAAAACAAAAACAAAATCAAAAAAAATTAAGCGAACAAGTTCATCACAGGGTGAGAACGTGGTCAAAATCCGAAAACGTGGTAAAAATCAGACGTCCACTTTTTCTGGACGGCTTTTGTGAATCGTCGTTGGTTGGGTTTAGGGACGGAGGAGGGTGGGTCAGCCGATTGGCCGGTCGCACGGTCAATCATTCTGTCATCCAGGCGGACAGGCGGAAGGTCGTTCGACAGCGGCCTCTGGCGGGTTTACGCGAGAACGGCGCGGGAAAAAGCTCGTGCAGCGGCCTCTCGCGGATTCGCTAAAACAAAAACGGCAACCCGGGACGTATTTCGCGGTCTCCAGAAACGTCCACGGGACTATGTTCTCAGAATGAGCCTGGGTTGCTTAAAACATACTAATGTAGCTTGAGATAACAATGTAATTCCTGCTTAAGTTTTCCATAATGTAATTTTACAAATGATCCTTTCAAACAAGGAAAACAGCCATTTTGTGTGCTTGACATAAGATTTGCAGTGCAAAACGAAATGGGAAATTCTAGGGCGTTTTGTATGGAGCGTACTTTTCAGCATCTGTTAATTTGTTAAAAGGTCATATTTTCTGCGGTCTGCCTTTTTCATTTATCATAGCTGTCACCACTGCCTCATTCCTATGATACTGTACTCCATGCATCTCTCTTCTTGGTTTGTCATTGCTCGGTTCTGTGTGTTGTGTTAATCAAACATGCATCTTAAATGGGCACCTCAGTGCACATGGCAAAATCGGGTAAGTAGACCAGCGAGTGTTTGTATTCCCCACACGTCTGCCACAGCATGTTTATTTAGGCAAGGGCATACCTTTGCATCCATATCTCGCTTAAAGAGACACATTGAAAGCCCTGCATATGGAAGGCCAGATGGACCCGTCTGCTAGTACAAATGTTGTACTAATGACCCTACTTAGCTTAACAAATATACATTGACCTCTTTCAAATTCATTCAATTATAATGAGACATAAAGGGGGAAAAGTAACTAAGGGAAAGATATAAGAGGTTTACGAGGGGGGAATGGCTTAAATGGCTAATGTGAGGGCTAAATGTATTCATTTGACTCAATAAACACTGTGGCATTAAGTAGACCATTGTAAATGCTGTACACTAACAATGGGTTTAAGAGCCCAGTCATTTTTAAGGATAAGAGTGTTTTATAAGCAATAGAGTTGTATTGAAGTAGATTACATTTAGTAAAATAATCATTAATCCCTGTTTTCTATTAATGATATCTTTGTTACAAGGATAGTTCCACATACCTAATAATTTCCAAATAACACTACTCATTTATTTCATGTTTTTAAAGGATATGAGCCATTGGCACTGATATATTTAGATTTTTTTTGTTGATTTGCATAGTAAAGGCATAGTTCATTTATTACCATTTACTCGTCCTCATTTCCTTTAAACCCATAAGACTTTCTGTTCTTTAGTGAAACACAAAAGGAGAAATGTTAAAGTACTGGCCACTCTCTTCCAACACAAATAAAGGGAAATTTGAGATAGCAAAGTAGCACCATAAGCAACTTAAACTGGCATTCTGAAGCCATAAAATCTAAGTATATGTTTACATGGCATCATTTGCAACTAAAAACTGAAAACTTATTTTGCAATTTTGACATTAACATTATAAATCATGCACATTTTGGAAACAAATATAATTAACTTTTTTTAACTACATTAAGATGATTTTGTGAAAATAATGAGGTCTTGGGTTTGCTTATTATAATGAGCATAGGCTTGCAAACAAACACACACGCACACACACACACACACACACAAAACTGATAGCCAGAACTTAAATAAAAATAGACTGTAAAACTCAAAAAGTGAAGGTAACAAACCATTTGAGGAAACCGATTGCATTAAACCATTTAAGTTGAAAATCTAATCCTAATTAGTACTGTGAACTTAATCCATTTGAGTAAACAAATCAACTGAGTACTGTAAAACCCAATAAGTTAAAGCAACTCTAACCGTTTGAGGAAACCAATTGCTACAAACCATTTGAGCTAAAAAACTAATCTATATGAGTACTGTGAACTTACTCTATTTACGATAAAGTAATGAGGTATTTAATTAACTCATTACCTTCAACACTAAGTTCAAAACTCTTTTCAAATTTCTTTAAAATTAAATTCAATTTTTTTAAATTATTTCTGTAAAAAATTCTGTAAATTTTGAGTTAACGACACTCATTTGATAAAGTTGACTGTTGTGTTTTACGATGTAGACTGCAATTGTTATGCTTTTAACTTTTTTACAGATAAAAAACAATATTAAAATATCAGTAAAATTTGAACTTTTTTGTGTGCATGTCCATCAAAACCTTTTCCTCTGAGGCAAGCATATTTATTTAAGTTGTTTTCGTTGAGAGCTCTGCATTTTTTTTTAATACCAGCAGACGATGAAGCACCGTTTTACACAAAGTGTTTGTTGTGTTTTTGAAATGCTTCGTCAGTTAGAGAAGTGCTCAGTTTAACATTTTTAGAAGGGTGCTAGTATTTATAAAATACCAAATATAAAATATAAAATTTCTTCAGTGGGCCTGCTACCCTTAATAATAGTTACTGATTACCTTCCCCTTGAAATGTTATTGATGTTGATGGTGCTATATAAATGGTGGCCGAGAGAGCTTAACATGCTGCAATTTAAGAAAACACGTGTAATTATAAAAAATGCCAGCAAATTGAAAAAAGATCTTCATCAGTTTGACAGCACACATGTTGCAAATCGTCACAACACAAACACATTTTTAAAAAACATGCTGCATTTTCGCACAGCGCAAACATTTTACAAAAATCACGCTGTTTTTTCTCACAACACAACGTAAATGAAACGTGACAGACCTGCCTATTTAGGTTTTGGTTATTTAGCCTAAGAAATACTAAAGACAGGGGTATCCAGATTTTAAATTAAACAAAAAAACTCACCTTTCAAAGGTCAACTTGACTGAGTAATAGTCACAGCACAGCGGCGCCTGTCATTTTTAAGTCCCCTTTAAACATTTCCGTTGTGTTCTGTTGTTTTTGTGTTATGAGAAAATGCAGCGCGTTTTCGTAAAATGTTGGCGTTGTGAGAAAATGCAGCGCGTTTTATTAATTGTTTGTGTTGTGAGAAAATACAACACTTTTTATTCATTGTTTGTGTTGTGAGAAATTCAGCGCGTTTTCGTAAAATGTTTGTGTTGTGAGAAAATGCAGCGCGTTTTATTAATTGTTTGTGTTGTGAGAAAATACAACACTTTTTATTCATTGTTTGTGTTGTGAGAAATTCAGCGCACTTTCATAAAATGTTGGCGTTGTGAGAAAATGCAGCGCGTTTTATTAATTGTTTGTGTTGTGAGAAAATTCAGCGCGTTTTATTCATTGTTTGTGTTTGAGAAATTCAGTGCGTTTTCATAAAATGTTGTCATTGTGAGAAAATGCAGCGCGTTTTATTAATTGTTTGTGTTGTGAGAAAATGCAGCGCGTTTTATTCATAGTTTGTGTTTGGGAAAATCAGTGCGTTTTCATAAAATGTTGTCGTTTTGAGAAAATGCAGCGCGTTTTATTAATTGTTTGTGTTGTGAGAAAATTCACCGCGTTTTATTCATTGTTTGTGTTTGAGAAATTCAGTGCGTTTTCATAAAATGTTGTCATTGTGAGAAAATGCAGCGCGTTTTATTAATTGTTTGTGTTGTGAGAAAATACAACGCTTTTTATTCATTGTTTGTGTTGTGAGAAAATGCAGCGCGTTTTCATAAAATGTTGTCATTGTGAGAAAATGCAGCGCGTTTTATTAATTGTTTGTGTTGTGAGAAAATTCAGCGCGTTTTATTCATTGTTTGTGTTTGAGAAATTCAGTGCGTTTTCATAAAATGTTGTCATTGTGAGAAAATGCAGCGCGTTTTATTAATTGTTTGTGTTGTGAGAAAATGCAGCGCGTTTTATTCATAGTTTGTGTTTGGGAAAATCAGTGCGTTTTCATAAAATGTTGTCGTTTTGAGAAATGCAGCGCGTTTTATTAATTGTTTGTGTTGTGAGAAAATTCACCGCGTTTTATTCATTGTTTGTGTTTGAGAAATTCAGTGCATTTTCATAAAATGTTGTCATTGTGAGAAAATGCAGCGCGTTTTATTAATTGTTTGTGTTGTGAGAAAATTCACCGCGTTTTATTCATTGTTTGTGTTTGAGAAATTCAGTGCGTTTTCATAAAATGTTGTCATTGTGAGAAAATGCAGCGCGTTTTATTAATTGTTTGTGTTGTGAGAAAATGCAGCGCGTTTTATTCATTGTTTGTGTTTGAGAAATTTTGTGCGTTTTCGTAAAATGTTGTCGTTGTGAGAAAATGCAGCGCGTTTTATTAATTGTTTGTGTTTGAGAAATTTTGTGCGTTTTCGTAAAATGTTGTCGTTGTGAGAAAATGCAGCGCGTTTTATTCATTGTTTGTGTTTGAGAAATTTTGTGCGTTTTCGTAAAATGTTGTCGTTGTGAGAAAATGCAGCGCGTTTTATTAATTGTTTTTGTTTGAGAAATTCAGTGCGTTTTCGTAAAATGTTGGCGTGAGAAAATGCAGCATGTTTTATTCATTGTTTGTGTTGTGAGAATTTCAGCGCGTTTTCGTAAAATGTTGGCGTTGTGAGAAGATGCAGCGCATTTTATTAATTGTTTGTGTTGTGAGAAAATGCAGCACATTTTATTCATTGTTTGTGTTGTGAGAAATTCAGCACGTTTTCGTAAAATTTTGGCCTTGTGAGAAAATGCAGCATTTTATTAATTGTTTGTGTTGTGAGAAAATGCAGCGCGCTTTATTCATTGTTTGTGTTGTATGAAAATACATCTGGTTTTTTTAAAACTGTATTTGCGTTGTGACGATTTGCACCATGTGTGCTGTCAAACACATGAAGATCTTTTCTCAATTTGCTAGCGTTTTTTTGTAATTTCTCATGTTTTCTTAAATTGCAACACATTAAGCTCTCTCGGCCACTGTATGTATAAGATTTTTCAGTAAGTAAATTAGTTTAGATCTATTTCCTGCACAAAGCTTTCATAGTTGTATAGATAGAAAATAGTGTTCAAGCTCATTTGGGCTTTTATAAAAAAAAATAATTTTGTGGAACTTGCCAATCTATATATGTTCACTTTTATCTTATAAAAACAATTGTTCTATAAAAAGAAAATCATATAAGGGTTTGGAATGACATGAGGATGAAAAATGTGTGAAAATAAGGAACTATTCCTTTAAGACTTGAATTAAGACTTAAATTCATTTTCGAGTTCTAGTTTGTCCATATTTAGTCCAAATTTGGGTTTAAAAACAGCATGGTTAACACAAAGATACCTTGAAACATGTTAGTTACCATACAGTTGTTGGACCATTGACATCTATAACTTTTTTTGTTTAGCAGAAGAAAGAAGCTCATAAAGTTTTGGCTGAAGTAGATTCATTTTTGAGTGAACTATCCTTGTAAAACTGTAACCTACTACTCAACCCACAGTAAACTTTTATAGAAAAGTTACCCTGTATCCTCTAAATGATGTATCTCCATTTATTTTCTCATCTCATGAGTGGGTGTTTTCAATAGTGATTAAATGACCTTGCATAACTGCGCACTCCTCACCTGCTTTCTCTTACATCTGCCAGTTTATCACTTTTAGAGGAGTTTGACTGTAGCTGCAATGAACTGGAATCTCTGCCTCCCACCATTGGCTACTTGCACAGTCTTCGGACATTTGCAGCCGATGAGAACTTCTTGTCTGATCTGCCCAGAGAGGTGAGTATTAGTGTCTTCCACTAAAATAAATAAATAAATAAACAAAACCAGCTAAATTGGTTAGATTATGTAGATCAAGGATGCCAAAACTTTTGTTTATGAAGAGCCAAAAAGCAAACTCGATAGAGGGCTGTTGGCCGATGGTAAATATACCAAACCGCACTGTAAAGAATGCAGGGATGTAAAGAATACATTCTGGTTGGCCCAACACAAATTGATTAAGTTAACACATTTAAGTGGATTAAACATAAAACAGTAAGTTGTCGCAAAAAATCTCAAGGATTGTGTTGTTTAAGCTCATTTACATAAGTAGGTCGAACAAGCAGCAAATGAATTTTTCATGATTTTTTTAATTGTCATTGGCAATTTCTTAATGTATTTCATATTATTAATAAATAGATTAAATAAAATTAAATAATGCAATATATTTGTTTAAACATTTTATAATGAACTTATTATAATAAAAACATAATCCTTTTTTAACACAATGGAGATTAATCCTGGATACGCTACTAATGCTGCATCTGCCTGTTCCTGCATTGTCTGCTATCCATTAGTGACAGGTATTTTTTAAACCTGATTCATTTACAACATTTAATTGAAATATTTAATTTCAGTGTGCTTTTTTGTAGCTCAAAAATAAATAAAAAACTAGCAAAAAAAATTCACCTCTTCTAAGATGGTATGGCGGGCCAAATTAAAGGTTACCAAGGGCCAACTTTGGCCCGCGGGTCCCTAGTTTGGGCATTTCTGGATTAGATGGTTTCTAGTTTAAATACTGTACCAGTTTGAGACTATTAAAACATTAAAAAGTAAATACATTTGAGGTATGCTTAAGCTGGTCTACAACAATAACTAGCTAAAGACAAGTTAAACTGTAACTTTTGAAAGATTTATTTACTTTTCATCAACTTTAAACTCCTCTTCAGAAATTTGAGGCCATTTACAACAATGTAATACCTTAACATTCTAAATCTAATGATTTACATTCACATGTTAAAAGTCTTATTAAATTCATCAAGGCAGTATTTATTAAATTTTATCATATTTTAATATATTTTAATAAAAATTTTCACTTTGTAGTATGGTTGTATTTCATAATCTTTGGGAAATAATTCCAATATGCTGATTTTATGGCTAAAAATACTACTATATTTGTGGAAACTGAGATCCACATGTTTTTTTCCACCATTCTCTGATTCGTTTATTTGTGTAATTATTTGCATTTATATGAAATATAAACGTTTTGTAATATTAGAAATGACTTTGTTGTCACTTTCCATATATTTAATCTATGTTTACTGAATAAATGGATTTTTTAGTACTAACCCAAAACTTTAATTCTTGTTATTAATGCACCCACAATCGCAAAGTACAGGTCTACAAAAATGCTACAAATGAAGCATTCATTTTTGACACTCTATGTACTTTTGGTGCTGCACGTACTGTACTGCACGCAATGCAACTACTTGGTAATGTCCTGCTGACCTCCACTGACCTCACTCGCAGTATTGACAGATTACAAGAGTCATTTTACCTGAGAGAAAGACAGAATGCTGATATCCAACAAAAAAAGCTGACAAAATTGCACTTCACCAGAGCTATCATATCCTGTCCTGTGTTGCAGATTGGAAACTGCAGGAATGTCACGGTCATGTCCTTGCGCTCCAATAAACTGGAGTTTCTGCCTGATGAAATTGGACAGATGACAAAGCTACGTGTTCTCAATCTAAGTGACAATAGGTAACACCTGATGTTCCTGTCGTTTTGTTTTTTCATTTTACACCCTGTGCACATATTTATCACAAAAACACATGATCTTCAACTTTGGTTTATGAATAAAACATGACACATGAAAATCTGCTCAAAGCTTGTATCACTTTAGACCTCGTATATGTTTGATGGACAGTTCTGCTGTGCTTTTCCCAAACGACGATGTAACTCGCGGCTGAACTATCATATAATGCATCATTATCATTAAGGAAACAATGTAGTGACAAGTGTTTCCAAAACTGTGTTCTGTCACAGATTAATCATTTTAACCGTCTTAGTTAAAACGTATAACTTCTGTAATTACATCCCATATAGAAATCTGATATATGGCAGTATACCCAGCAGGCACAGGACGTCAATATGACATCAGATTGACGTTTTACCCCAATGTCGTAGGGAGTTGCATTTTGTTTGGAAATGAAAATGAGGTTGACGTCCGAACCCAACGTCAGGCCGACATCAATGTCCAAAGTCCAACCTAAAATCAATCAAATATCAATGTCTAATGATGTTACAGCTTGATGTTGTGTGGATGTTATCACTGTGATGTCTATCAGACATTGGATTTTGGTTGCCATACCCGACGAATAAATTTCAGTATTTGACATCAATATTATGCTGATTTAAGATGTTGGCTTGACGTTGGATTTTGGTCACTTTCCAACACAACCTAAAATCAACCAAATATCAACGTCATTTCACGTCATTATTGGATGTCAAAATAACATTATCATTAGACGCTGACTAGACATTGAATTTTGATCACCTGACGTCAAAACCTAAATCTAACCTAATATTAACGTCTTATGATGTTGTGTGCCTGCTGGGTATATACATACATACTGTTCATACATTACATACAAGTTCTTATGCGGTTTTCAAAAATATAAAATACATATACAGTGGCGTGAAAAGTAATGAATGAGTGAATAAGTAATGGCTCTGTTGAAAAGGATAATTATAAAAACTGCTAAAATCTAAATGCTATTGGCAGTTTTTAAAGGGGGAGGAGCTACTCTAAGTCCCGCCCTATTTTCATGTTTCAGTTCAAGTTACATCACACATCGAATAAAATCTACATTTTAGTGAAGTTTATTTATTAACTAATTTCGAGAGGATCACATGTGTATGATTTACCACAGCCGATCCCACATTAGCTAATCACGATTCTCCAATCATATGATTAAGTTACCACAATTAAGAGTCTACAGTTATCTTTATCTGGGAAAAAAAACCCTTCTTCGCCTTCTCCCCCCCACCCCCAATTTTTCCTCCTAGATTGGGCAGCATAGCGGCGCAGTGGTTAGCACAGTTACACTGCAAAAACATTACCGGCTCTGGTCCCCGTTGGGCCGGTTGGTGTTTCTGTGCGAAGTTTGCATTTTCTCCCTGTGTCCACATGGGTTTCCCTTGGGTTCCCCGGTTTCCTCCCGCTGTTCAAATATATGCGTCATGCAGTTGAAGTCATAATTATTAGCCCCCATTTGCATTTTTTTATTTATTTTTTTTATTTCCCAAATTATGTTTAACAGAGCAAAGAAATTTTCACAGTATGCCGACAACATTTTTTCTTCTGGAAAAAGTCTTATTTGTTTAATTTCAGCTAGAAAAAAGCAGTTTTTAATATTTTATAGACCATTTTAAGGTCAAAATTATTAGCCCCTTCAAGCCTAATTATGCTAACCCGCCTAGTTAACCTAATTAAGACTTTAAATGTCACTTTAAGCTGTATAGAAGTGTCTTGAAAAATATCTAATAAAATAATATTTACTGTCATCATGACAAAGATAAAATAAATCAGTTATTAGAAATGAGTTATTAAAACTGTTATGTTTAGAAATGTGTTTAATTTTTTCTCTCTCTGTTAAACAGAAATTGGGTAAAAAAAATAAATAAACAAGGGGGCTAATAATTCAGGGGGGCTAATAATTATGACTTCAACTGTATGTAACAGACTAAGCCAAATGGGCACTATTGTCTAGCTCCCAGCATCAGTATTTTTTCTTGTCAAAGTAGTTCATCTAAGCCACATCAGCCGGGGAGTTTTTGAGATCTACCTGAGCTCAATCTCCTCTATTGCCCTGTGAACGGCAGGGAGCCCTGGGCTCATGGAAGTGTGGAAGTTTGAACCCTTGAAAAGCACTTCACAAGACATTTAAGCTTGAAAATCTTTCATATTGGATTGGGAAGTGTTAAAATGAATAGAGCATAGGGAGGATAACTCTGAATTGAACACAGTCAGGAACTACAGTATGTTTGTAATTACAGATCTAGAGGTGTAGTTGAAATCGTAACCATACAAGTTTCAGACACTGTTTTTTGAATGTTCATTGGGATGAAGGATCCAGGAAACCATGAATCGCTCAACTATGTAACAGCGTCACTTGCAATCATGGCGGTTTTGTGAAACACACCCCGGACCAGTATATATAAAGCATTGAGGATAGTGTTTATTTTGCGTAATGGCACAGTAATGGGGCATGGCATCAGAAAAGTGCCTACAGGCTAATTAGGAGAGCTCATATGAGCTGTGTGGAAAAGTTAGATGCTTGGACTGCGATTACCTGGAAGCTGAGTAATTAAACTCAATCATGACTAAATGCAGTTATAGCCATTAGAGTACCTGAGTTAATGGGGTGTCTTCAGTGGACAGAAACACCACAGGCTCTCATAACATTTTAGCTACACCAAATAACTTTCATCCCACATTCTCATTTAGGCTTTTACCATCCATGTTTTCCCCTTTGAATTGCCAAGAATTAAACTAATTTTTGTGTTTTCTCTTCTAGGTTAAAGAATCTTCCCTTCACTTTCACTAAATTGAAAGATCTTGCTGCACTCTGGTTATCTGACAATCAGGTTTTTATCTGGTCTTCAGTTTTAAACTGTTTTGCCTATGCAATATCTGGACCACTTTTGAACCATATTTCATATGTATTCAAATACAGATTGCAGATATGGTGACCTGATTTCTCAGAGAGGAATATGGCATATATAGCAGATTTTATATATTATTTTCTTTCTTGTTTCCGGAAAGTATTCTTAGCGCTTCACTCTTTCCACATTTTTTTATGTTACAGCCTTATTCCAAAATAGATTCAATTCATTTATATCCTCAACATTCTACACACAATACCCCATAATGACAATGCGAAAAAGGTTTTTTGAAATTGTAGCAAATTTATTAAAAATAAAAAAAACCTAAAAATCACATGTACATAAGTATTCACAGCCTTTGCTCAATACTTTGTTGATGCACCTTTGGCAGCAATTACAGCCTCAAGTCTTATTGAATATGATGCTTGGCACACCTGTCTTTGGGAATTTTTGCCTATTCCTCTTTGCAGTACCTCTTAAGCTCTATCAGGTTGGATTTGAAGCGACGGTGTACAGCCATTTTCAGATCTCTCCAGAGATGTTCAATAGGATTTAGGTCTGGGCTCTGGCTGGGCCACGCAAGGACATTCACCGAGTTGTTGAGAAGCCACTTCATTGATATTTTAATGGTGTGCTTTGGGTCATTGTCCTGCTGGAAGATGAACCGTCGCCCCAGTCTGAGGTCAAGAGCACCCTGAAGCAGGTTTTCATTCAGGATGTCTCTGTACATTGCACAGATGGTTGTCCTTCTGTAAGGTTCTCCTCTCTCCACAGAAGTACACTGGAGCTCAGACTGGTCAGCCAGCTCTAGAAAGAGTCCTGGTGGTTCCAAACATCTTCCACTTATGGATGATGGAGGCCACTGTGCTCATTGGAACTTTCAGAGCAGCAGAAATTTTTCTGTAACCTTTCCCAGCCTCGAGACAGTCCTGTCTCGGAAGTCTACAGACAATTCCTTTGCTTGGTTTGTGCTTTGACATGCACTGTCAACCTTGGGACCTTATATAGACAGGTGTATGCCTTCAAATCATGTCTAATCAGCTGAATTTACCACAGTTTAACTCCAATTAAGCTGCTGAAACATCTTAAGAATGATCAGTGGAAACAGAATGTACCTGAGCTCAATTTAGAGCTTCACTGCAAAGGCTGGGAATACTTATGTACATGTGATTTTTCAGATTTTTATTTTTAATAAATTTGCAACAATTTGATAAAATCTTTTTTCACATTATCTCATTATGTCATTATGAGTTATTGTGTGTAGAATTTTTAGGAAATAAATGAGTTGTATGTAACATAATGAGGCTGTAACATAAAAAAATGTGGAAAAAGTGAAGCGCTGTAAATACTTTCCGGATGCACTGTAAATAGTTTAAATGTTTTATTTACATTTTTATGGGGTTGAAAACACTATCATTTAGTGTTAAGCTTTTTTTCAAATAACAAATCTGAAAATGTGTGTCATTACATTATATAACAAAATTGCAAACCAATTTTTCAAGTGTAACTATTGTTTTTGATAACATTTTACATTAAGCTTTCATTTGTTATGTGGTTAGTTCACCTCAAAATGAAAATTGTTCACATCACATCACTGGAAACCCAGAAGACTTTTGATCAATTTCTGAAAACAAATGATGATTTTAAAAAATGAAATATGAAAGATTTCTATCCCACTGTTGTATGTCTAATCATCAAAAACTTTGATGCTTTTAAATATTAATAGATTGATATAAATATTGTTTGTTGATCAGAGTTTATATATGTATAGCCATAATCAAATCTGTTTTATAATCTAATCATCTTTTTAGAACACTTGGATTAAACCACTCAATTTCATATTTATTGTTTAAGTATCTACTGGCGGTACACTCTCGGAAATCGTTTAATAAATCTGTTTTGTTCAAATGCACCAGATTATATTATCTATATTCACTGAGAAATAGATAAAAATATTAATTTTCAAAATGGGGTGAACTCATTTACGCTGGGCACTGTATATGTATGAAATCTGGTTAAAAAGTTGTCAAAACACATACTGCCATTAAAATATTTTAATTTATTTGCTAGTTTGGTTTGTTTACAACATTTCTTTCTGATATTTAGTCCAAGGCCCTTATCCCCCTTCAAACAGAGGCTCATCCTGAGACCAAACAGAGAGTCTTGACCAACTACATGTTCCCTCAGCAGCCCCGGCATGATGAGGGTGAGAATAACTGAACCACTTCTCTTTTTTTTTGATCTCTCTTCTCTTTTTTTTTTTTTTTTTCATTTTCCTGGATTTAAATGTTTGGATGAATGTGTGTTTTCCCGCTGACAGATTACCAGTCTGACACTGACAGCTTTAATCCCACTCTCTGGGAGGAGCAGAGACAACAGAGAATGACTGTGGCGTTTGAGTTCGAGGACAAGAAGGAGGAAGAGGACAACTCAGGAAAAGTGAAGGTCCCTTTTACAAATTTCACACGTGAACTAGGCATTCTCTTTGGACATGTTTACACCTGGTATTAAGGTCAAAGATGGCAAGTCTCAGTTTAATGCTTGCCACAAATTAAAAAGATTGTATGTGCATAGAAACCATTTAAATATAAGTAAAATGTCTACAAATATTTTTCATATAACTTTCTGAAAATAAAGTGTCCTACTAATTGTTACCTGTGTTGTAGGCTTAAATATGTAAAAGTATTTAAAGCTTCTTGCCGGCAAATAGTCACCATGGAATTATAAAGTTCGATCTGCATTCTAAATGATTTGGAGCTTCAAAGGTTTTGCATTCCATGTAACAAACAATATGTGTGTAACAGTTTTCTTTCATACATTAACATGACAGAGACCCTTAATGTACTCTAAATGTAGTTCTCTTAAATTTGCATATTGTGGTAAAACAAGCAGGGCAAATGCAGATAGAACCTTTTAATTCTAAAAAGTCATTTTCCACTTGGAAGGTTCTGTCTGGCAGATCATTAATTGAAGCGTTACTTTTCAAGAAATACAATAAATTTTCTTATTCATTTAATTTAAAAAAATAAAAACTGGAGTTGTAACAATATGTTGATGTTTGAGAAAGTTACATTTTTGCTTTCTTTAACATTTATTTCATGTTTTAGGATGAAAATATTTTCTTGTTCAGATTAAGCATACAAAACCCAGTGCAGATGTTAATTGTATGTAATAAATATGGTAATTTTTATAGAATTTTATGGTTTCTATGAACTTTTGAATTATATTTATTGAATTATATGTCACATTATTTAAATTAAATGTTTGCCCTTCAAGGCTTAATATCGAATTTAAAGACTTTAAAAGAAAACAGACAATGAGAAAATGAGTTTAATAAACACTGAAATTTTTTTTTTTTTTTGTATTTTAATAAATGTATTTTTTAATAACTGTTTCTTTTTCAACAATGTAAAATTGAACGTTTCATCTTAATGTCAAAAAATGCTTCTAAATAGTCACATTTACTCACATCTTTTCGGTTTCAGGTTTCTTCTCAATTTTTGTGGTGCGGCATTATTTACTCGACTCTGATTTTGTGTTTCTTTCTGCTCTGAAAATGACAAAGAAAGCTGATCCTGATTGGTCCTCGTGCGTGCATTTGAAATGCTGATTGGCTCACAGAAAGAACCTTATAGAGCCAAGCTAGAGTTCAACTTTGTAGATAAAATCTTTTTTGTTTTTAAAATAAAAAGTCTTAAAATGTAAACAACTTATAAAAAAACATCCCATAATGTAAATAAGTTGTCATTTAATAAGAATATGTCAATAACTCAATTTTGACAAAAATGTCTGATAGAAATGGGTAAAACCTAGTGCTTTGAAGGACAGTGGCAAAGTAAAAAGATTTAAAATGATAATGAAATTGCATTTTGGAGTGCCACAGTGATCCCAAAATAGTTTTTTAATGCCATCAATTGAATCTTACTTTAAATTTGACTGACAAGATTTCACAGGACACATTGAAGCTGTTCTACACATTTATTCTTTGAATGAACCACATTCACATCTTTGACCCATAAACATCCATCTCAGGATCTGATCTCAGATCTTAATATCAGATGTAACCAGGAGCATCGCTGTGTCTGCTGAGCCGGGATTTATGAAATCTTTAAGCACCAGAAAAGGTCATTTTGCCGCCATATGGGCTAAATCCTCTTCTTGTATTTGCAGGTTGAGATTAATTTAAAGCGTTATCCCACCCCGTACCCAGAAGACCTCAAGAACATGGTGAAGTCAGTGCAGAACCTGGTGGGTAAAACCACTCACCCCCTAAACACTGAAAAATGCTCTTCTGGGACCAATATGGAGCTCCACAGCCAAGACAAGTATGAGCCTAAGTGGCCCATTGCTCCAAAGGAGGTAATGCTTCTTTATCCTGTTCTGTTATAGTACCTAACTGTGTTTATATATCAATGTCTGTTCAATCAATTAGGCTATCTATCTATCTATCTATCTATCTATCTATCTATCTATCTATCTATCTATCTATCTATCTATCTATCTATCTATCTATCTATCTATCTATCTATCTATCTATCTATCTATCTATCTATCTATCTATCTGTTTGTCTGTCTGTCTGTCGGTCTGTCTGTCTGTCTGTCGTGTATATATAGCTGTTGCGTACAGTATATTTAGATACATATAAAATGCTTTTTAACACCTCTTCCTGTCATATTAATGCACTTTATTGTTGTTTTGTTAAAAAATACAAACAAAAACTATCCTTTTTCATATGTTAAATGCTAAGCAAATTAGTCAAAAACAACATTCATTGCAATGCATTATTTTTTGTGCAGTTTCACAATATAGAAATTGAACGTACACACACACATTTCTCACCATATACATATAAACATTTTTTTAGATCAAACTTGAGAAAATTGTCAGAATAGTGAAAAATAAATAAATAATAACTATTGTATATTGTATAATATGCTGCCTTACCAACAAAGTGAATGCGTGTTAACAAAGAATGCTTTTTTTTTTTGCTTTAATGGCACATGGGTTAAATCATGCAGTTGTAATGCTTTTCAATGTGAACATTTGTGTAAAAAGTGTAAGTGTAAAAATATTTCTGTGTGTAGAGTAAATTTAAAATGAATATTTGTCAAAAGGAAAGTGAGATTTTAAGATTTCATTAAAGAAAACACATTATATATTAGGGGTGTGAAGCTCCACTGGTCTTATGGTTTGGTTCGTTTGCGATTATCATGTCATCGATTCGGTTCAATTCAATATCTCATCCACAATTATATTTATCATAAAATCTTTTGGATTAACTTTTGTTATATATATTTATATTTATACAATATATTATTTGTAATACAATTTTGTCCTTTAATACAAGCAGTCAGTCAGATATATGAACTGTACCTTTAATTTTACCTGCTCAAAAACGTTATGAATGTTTCAAACAAAACTTAAATACAATCACAGAAGACAACAAGAGTATATATAGCAAATAAACTAATGTAAATATTATTCTGTTTGCTTTTTGAGCATTGTCGAGTGTGTTCTTACATCCCTATGATAGGTCATTGTGTTCACATACTCAATAGAAAGTGCTGCAATTGGCTCTATAACTGTCAGAGCTGTTCAACGATGAGTGACACAGACACTAATGAATGTGCAGTAACAGTCTATATGTGCGTAATAAAGCACACATTGCACAGCTATCACAGCTGATCTGTGATAGACGCCGTGGAGAAAACTCACTCTACAGACACACTCGTGTCAGGATCCATAAGTATTGCTTTAATAGCGATAGAGGAGAGGAAAATTACGGATCTGCATCATGGTGCATCAAAGAAACAATTAATTTTGACACCCCTATTATATATATGTATGTATGTATGTATATATGTATGTATGTGTGTGTACATATATATATATATATATATATATATATATATATATATATATATATATATATATATATATATATATATACATTTTTAGACCATTGTTCATTCTTTGCAGGTGACAGAGCGAGACGTCAAAGACTTTTCAAATCAACAGATGTCTGATCAAGGTGTCATCCTCAACTCAGCCATTGACATCCCAAAACGCAAAGAGGATCTGACTGAAAGCTCGGAAGTATGACAAGTTTTCTCTTTTAATCCAGCGATTAAAAAAAAAAAAAAAAAACTTTATTTCTTAGCGTTGTCCTCCTAAAATATTGATGCAACGTAATATCTGAGGGTTGCAGCTTATTTTATGCTCCCTTTAACCTTTCACAGACAATATAACAGCAAATTATCTTAGATACGAAAAACATAAAGGATTTCAAAAGTCAATTATATTAAAAGAGGAGGTTGAGAGAGTGTAATGAAATTCCTGCAGTAGCTTTTGTGTTTTTGAAGGCATTGGTATTTGCATCCTTGGTGTCTGAGTCAGTTCGCTTGTAAGTGTAGAGGGCTGTGAAGTGCTCAGAGTATTTGCTAAAGGTTAGCTGAACCCGCGGAGATAAAATACACAAAGATCAGTGCAAATGTTTCATCTTTCACAGCCAGCAACCCTCCTCCCTAACCAGAGCTGCAGTGTTGTTTATTACGTGTTGTCATTAACTTTGCTTGTGAATATTAGAGCAGTGATGGTGCAATTAGTAATGAATGTCACTGTAAACTTGTAATATGCTTCATTTTTGACTACTCGCTTTTAAAATATCCTACAATTATTTATTTACTACAGATTTAGAGCTACTTTTTTTTCTCCTGCTCAGTCTCCAGTTTTTTTTATCCAGTAGCAGTGTTCAGAATACCGCTGAAAATCTTTTAGCAAACAGAAATAAAGGTCAGCCTCAAATGTCAGGAACACTCAGAGGATTCATTAAAGATTTCAGTATGAAAATATTAATTGAATTCAAGAATGTTGAAATGATTTGAGTGAACTAAACTAAATCTCAAGGAGTTAAGCCCAAAGTATACTTTGGTTTGCAGAGCGCTTAATTCAAAGTTTTGAATGCACTCAGACTTTCTAACATGAATACAATGTACACGCAGCTTACACATGCATTTTTCAATTGTATTTGCAGGTCTAAGGTTGTCCACAAAGTTGTTGTTTCACAGTTGAAAAAATAAAGAGTAAAATAAATAACAGTAAGACACTACTAAATATGGCAAAAATAAATAAATAAATGATATTGTGCCGCACATCCAGCAAAGTGAAGCCAAAACATTTTGACTGCCCCCTGGTGGCTGGCTGCTGTATAGGCTATTAAACAAATTAGCCAATCAAACTAGTGAACCATTAACCAAAATTTAAAAAAACATCTAATTACTCTTTAAATGTTTTTTTCCCCAAAGTAAAGTTATTAAATTTGATGTTACATCATAATTGATAGCTGTTATTGACATATCTACTCTGAGTGAAACGGTCACTGCAGACTTCTTTCAGTAGCTCTGGGAGGACATTTATTTATTTATTTATTTATTTATTATTATATATATATATATATATATATATATATATATATATATATATATTGTATTAACAAAATTAGCCGTAATTCTATAAACTCTACTTTAAAAAAACTAAAGGATTTGGTGGGTCATTAAAGTTTGTTATAATATCGAATTAGTAAATGAATGTTATTGGCTGGCTAGCTTGAAAAACAAGCTTATTAATTAATTTTAATAATAATAATTAAAAATGAATAATTAATTAACAACAGTTAACAATTCATTTTTATCAATTCGGAGTCAGTGGCAGTTTATCAACTAGACTCTGGCTGCAAACAATATCATCAGTATAACATGTCAGTGGCCATCTTTGGGATATTTTGACTTCACTTTTCTACAGAGGAAGGAAGTAGAGAGTAGTCGTCTTTTCTTTTTCAAAAAGTTTAAATTCAATAGATTTTAGCCACATTAATGAATGTTTGAGTGAGGGGATTAAATGAAATACATCTACAATTACATTTTAAAGTGCCCCATTATGCTATATTAATGGTTCCTCGTTTTCTTTTGGAGGTCTCCTACAATAGATTTACACTCATCCAAGGTCAAAAAGCATTCATTTTCTCATAACACCTATTTGAAAACCTCTGATTTCTCAGAGGGTCTCAAATGACTTTTTAATTCATTTGAAGAGCCTACTCTGCTCTGATTGGTCAGATAGCCTGCAGCCTTTTGTGATTTGTATTCTAACAGTGCATGTTATAAACACAGGTATACCATATCTGACAGGATGCTTCCTCCCCTCAGCATGTATTAACACAGCTGGACAGTAAAGATTGTGTTGATTTTACAATATAAATCAAATTTGCTTCTGATGATTAAACATTGAAGGACTAGTTGGTCCAATCCATCCCCCATCATAAGAACAACATGAATAGTCTAATATATATAAGAAGGTCGCTGGTTTGAGCCTCGACTGGGTCAGTTTGTGTGGAGTTTGCATGTTCTCCTTGCGTTTGCGTGGGTTTTCTCCGGGTGCTCCGGGGTGAATTGGGTATGCTAAAAACTGTCCGTAGTGTATGAGTGTAAATGAGTGTGTATGGGTTTCCCAGTGATGGGTTGCAGCTGGAAGGGCATCCGCTGCGTAAAACATATGCTGGATAAGTTGGCGGTTCATTCCGCTGTGGCAACCCCAGATTAATAGAGGGACTAAGCCGAAAAGAAAATGAATGAATGAGTTTTTATGTGTTTACATCAAGTAGTATAACTTGTGTCTACTAAACCTGTGTATGCAGGTGTTTCATGTATGTGAGTGTGAAAGTGGACTTAAACTCTTTATGCACTTCACACTTGGTAGTTCTCTATTTTTTTAATTCATAAAAAACCAGAGCAGGTAAAACGCAAGTGTGTTATTTCAAGAGTGGCTAACGTGTTTGATTATGGATCAAAGTAGAAATTGTTTTAAAGCAGCCAATAAAAAAAAAAAACCTGGTGTTATGCAAATGTGTTAAGAATCAATTGCTTGTAGAAAGTCAATTTGAATACCTGACGGCCAGAGTTGGGTGTAACGCGTCCACAGAAATGTGTTACTGTAGTCTAATAAAATTTTTGAGGAACCCAATAAAGTAACAAATTCCATTTTAAATGTGTGTAATTTGATTACAGTTACTATGTCAACGTAATTTCGTTACTCACGTTACAAATATAGTTTTTGGGAAAAAAAATGCTTCTTTAAAATCATGTTTTCAGCTGCAACATCAATTAATAAGCAAGCGCTTTTGCTGGAGAACTGCAGCTGAAATGGTTGCTGTCAAGAGTGGCTGCTTCTTCAAGTAGAAATACAGACATAACTTTGATTTCATTGAGTGTAAAATCAAAAATATTGCTGTGAAATGCAGACTAAACAACTTTCTTGTAACTCAACCAAGCGGCAACCTCCCGCTCTCTCTCGGGAAGCCAATACGGAAGTAACTGAAACTGCAATTCATCAAAATTCCGCTAGTCCTGGCTCCATAATAGAGCAAGTTGCAATTGAGCCCACTGCTAGAATGGCCAACTTCACAGCAGAAAAAAAGGTGTTTACAGCCTGGTACAAAGAACGATTTTGGTTCATATAGCTATTGTTACCCTCCATGACAACTGTGAGGGGGGTGAATTTTTTTATAACTCATCCATTTCCTTTATTTTAGGTTATAGTAAGTTTGCATAATTAAGGGCGTGGCCACTTGAGTGACAGCTAGGTCTCGCTGGTCGCCGTCACTTCACCTCAGCTGAATCCGGCAGATTAGCCACTGATCTTGGCATATTCATCATATTTTTGTTCTGTTTTATGTGGCTTTACACAGTCAGCTGCCTTTTGGACTTATTTCTTACAATTATCAGATGATATGGGATGCTGTGTGCACTTAATTGTGCTCACAAACCATTCACGTGGCCTCGTTTCCCATGTGAGTAAAGTTATATACTTGTATACCATCTCTATAAATGTATTTGTTTTATTTAAGATCATTTATCATTTATATTTTTCTTTAGACCCGTAAAGCACTCCAGAATCTGACAGATTGATTAGCTGTAGGCTCTAGATCAGTCATCTGAAGCGTTATCATACAGTGTTATGCTGGATTTCATCAATAGTCTTGTATTTACTTACACAGACTATATCTGAAGTGTTTGGAAGTAATTTGCGTTTTCCTCCTGTAGAAAAACGTCATAAGAACAATGTTTAGTGGCTCAATGTATTACAACAGTGTTTTTAAAAGTCTAAACACTTTATTGATATAGTGTACAGCCAAGCACATGTGGTCAGAACACAAACGAGTCGCAGGTAATAAAGTATCAAGTGTTTCTCCCAAAGTAAAGTCTGTCTGCTAGGTCTAAGCAAAGTGCCAGCAGGCGTCTGTAGCTCCGCCCACTCTCCGCCTCTTTGCCCTTGTTGGTATCCCGCCGTGGGTGCGATGACGCGCGAACAAAATGGCGACGGTTGGCCGCGCCTACTTGTAGCTTCTTTTGCAGTGTTCAGAAACCTATGGGTGACGTCACGGATGCTCCGTCCATATATTTTACAGTCTATGAACTCAACCAGCAACTTGTTCAGCACTAGTACAGAAAGCATTCTACGACAATACTTGTCACCAAGGAGGACACTGGCGCCCAATAACACTGCGGCCCAACTCAGCCTAAACAGGCTAAATTAAATTTTTGTGTAGAATCGGGAGTGAAGGTGTCATCTGAATGTGAAGAGAAGTGTAGTCGCTTATGGGGCCATTCACACATCACGTCTTTTGCGTGTGCGCACATATATAGGGAGCGCATATTGTGCACACTTATATTGGGAACGCATATTGCATGCGCTTGCATTTCACAGGCACACCCAGATGAAAACCACGAGTCACGCAACAAAAACTGAACAATCAGCTTCAGACTTTGTATGGAATACACACATTTTGGTAGACTAATCACCTCAGACAAATGCAGAACACCCAAACACTGCAGTGCTTTTGCATATGGATGTCAATGGTTACAGGAATCCAGTTTTCTTCAAAATGTCTTCTTTTGTGTAAAAAAAAAAAGGTTTGGAAAAAGTAAATGATGAGAGAATTTTAAGTTTTGGGCGAACTCTTTAACTATTTTGAACTTGTCAAGCTGCTGTGATCAACCCATTGTAATGTTTTTCAATGGACATTAAATTACTGAAAGAGATGCAGTTTATTTTGTATTTTATAGGTATATTTTATATTTCAAAAGTAACTTCAAAGTAAAGTAATTAGTAATCTGATTACTCCTTACATTAAGTAATTATTAATGTAATCTGATTACAATTTTCCAGTAGTAATTTGTAATCTATTACTTTTTTAAAGTAACTTACCCAACACTGCTGATGGCATTATCATGCACTTTGACATTTAGAACTGCAGCGCGTTTTGCAGAGCAACACCGATATTACCGCATAAAAGATATATTCCGAAAAGCATAATGGGGCACCTTAATTGAGTATAAAGACAATTTCATAACTTTTAATGAGGAAAAAAAGCAAACATTGGACAAGATTAAAACTTTTTAGTGCGTATGTGTGTGTAAGGCTGTGTGCGTGTCCTCTAACAAATGCGTAAACAAGCAAATTATACTTTGGGCATACACAGACACAGCTACATTCATAACCCATTCATTTAAACCAGGCTTTTCTATGCTTGCAGTAGCTGTTTGTTTAGATTAGCATACAAGCGCATGATGTATTGTGTCCATTGCAGCTTGGCCTCACACTGCTTCCCCCCATGGTCTCAGAGACCCCCCGGCCAAACTGTGGAGCTACAAACATTACTATGATTATTATTGTTATCAGGGTTATCGGGACCTTGGGAGTACCAGTGCCATAAACCTCATGTTTCTTACGCATTCTTTTCTTTCTAGACCATAAGAATCCATTTTTGTTTGTTTGTTTGTTTGTATATATGTATGTATGTTTGTTTTGCTTAGATTTCTTTACACCGCGTCGTTCCCAAGCCTCAACAGCCAGAGAATACGAGCCTGGCCGTTACTTCCTCTTCCTGTTTCTGCCTCATAGTAAGTGGCTGAGAGACCAGACAGCAGAAAATCAGCTAAACGGATGGGGTGGCTCATTTCAACTGCCGTCAAAGCAAATTAAATTCATTTTCTTACACACCCCCATTGCGGGTGAAGCATTTATTTAATACGTCCCTGGGGTTGTTTCCCATAATGCGGTTTTAAAAACAAGAAGAAATTTGGTTAATATTGGGAACATGATACCATTTTTTCAACTCCCCCAGTGTTAAACAGGTGTGTTTTACCCTTTTTTAAGCCATTCAGCCGATATTCAGGTATGGCAGGACCACTTTTAGCTTAGTTTAGCATAGATCATTGGATCAGATTAGACCAGAAGTATCTTATTCCAAAAATTTTAAATAGCTAAATAGCATGAGTCTTAGTGATATTGTGTACTAATGCTGACGGTGATGAAAAGTTGCCATCTTCTTGGCCGTTTTGACAAGGAACTATACTCTCAGTCTGACGTAATAATCAAATAACGTTGCTGCTGTACCATGGCTGCAGCAGGCGCAATGTACGTAGATTCTAACTGGTGGTGCAAGTGTAGGGCTTGATGCTGGGGATTATTTTCTGGTGCTGCACAATATCATTGCACCTGCTGCAGCCATGGTACAGCAGCAAAGTTCCTTAACTATTACAACAGAATGAGAATATAGTTCCTAGCCATTTCAGCCTAGGAAATATCAACTTTTCATTTTCTGTCAGCCTTAGTACACAATGTAACTACAGTCCTAAATTATCTAAACGTCTTGTTCATTTTTGAGCGAGATGCTAATGGTCTAATCCGATTCAATGATCTATGCTAAGCTAAGCCAAAAGTGCTCCTGCCAGACCCGGAGATCAGCTGAATAGAGTCATAAATAGTAAAACTCATCTGTTTAACTCTGGAAGAGTTATAAAACATGTCTATTAGCAAAAAAAAGTAGTGTTTCTATAAGCATAACGTTGGTGTTCGAATTACAGGAGTCTTAGGCCAGGAATACACTGTGCAATTTTGGTCCAATTTTGAGGTGATTTCTGACTCATGCAGCTCTTCTTTGAGTCGGCCTGAATTTCTGCTTTGTCGTGTGTCGTTTGTCATGCTGTGTTTATCGAGTGTACAGGGGGAATGTACTGTAGGGCGATTATCAGATGGTCAGATGATTTTCAGCCCTCATGGGGGAATCGCACAGTTGAATCAGAGCTACAAACTGATTGAGAAACAGAAATAGACATACACACTTCCGGGTTCACAGGGTTGTGATGGTGCGAAGTTTAATGATTTATTCCTGAATGTACAGAAACAATTAAAAGTGTATGATACTCTGTTTATATATTTAAGAGATACTAAAAATAAAATAAAAATCTAGTGGTTTTTAATTTCTTCCTTTGCACCCAAGCTTCACCCTCCTTCCCAGTAAAGTAGGTGGTGTAAATACACCATATGATGATTTACCAACCACCATTAACCCTTATGTACAGTTAGGGATATTTTCATCCACTCTGGGGTGATTTTGAGTTTTAATTTGGCCATAACATTTTCTGTATTTCAGTTAGCAAAATTATTTTTGGTGACAAATGTTATTTTGACACATATTTTGAGAAAAAAAACCCTCAAAAATACACTCCAATATTTTACAGTCCAATATTTTACTTTTTTTTGCATAAATCTGTTAATCAACCTCAGTCCTGATCAAAACTACTAATTTGTTAAGAAAATTGCGGGATTTTAACTCTTTAACTGCCAAATTCGTAAATTATGTCACTGATTTGGTGAAAAAAACACACAAAATGACGTATTTTCAATATAAAAAGTTATTGTGGACTGGATTTTTTTACACTTTAACAAAGTCTGGCACATGTGAAACAGCATCGCCTTTGATGCACTGATTTTGACTGATAAAATTTTTTTCTCCCTAATTTACTGTTGCTGGCTGTTTTTGCCCCATTAACTTCCATTATAAAATTTTTTTGATTACAAAACCATGACACAATTATGCATTTTTGATTGTTGGTGGTTTTGCTATTGGGAAGACGTCAAATTTGGCATCAGTTGGCACCATTAACCCTTTAGAAAAAAAGCTTCTCGATTTGATATAGAGTATAACAGCAAATTAGTGTGTGTATGTGTGTCTGTGAGTGTGTGAGAGTGACCTTTACGCACTTACCTTAATGTGTCTGATAAAAATCAAAATATGCATCTCAGCTCTCAGAACTACATAAAGTAAATAAAAACAAAGACTATGTATTTATCAAATGTGGTTATAACAGAAGTCAATGGGGCAAAAACAGCCACCAACAGTAAATTAGGGAGAAAAAAAAATCTAAATTAATCAAAAACAATGCATCAAAGGCAATATTGTTTCACATGTCCAAGACTTTGATAAATGGTAAAAAGAAATCCAGTCCACAATTAATTTTTATATTGAAAATACATTTTTTTGTGTGTTTTCTTCACCAAATCAGTGACATCATTTATGAATTTGCCAATTAAAGAGTTAAAATCCTGTAATTTACAAAGCAGTTTAGTAGCTTTAGTCAGGACTGAGGTTGATTAACAGATTTATGCAGAAACTTTTGAATAACATATTTATCTGATGCATTTTTACAGCAGTTTATTTTAGTGGATGTTTTTATCCCGAACATAACAAAAGAGTAGTAAACTTTAACAGTGCACAGGGGTTAATGGAAAAAGAAAAAGAAGGGGGTGATCCTGAGCTTTGGCTTTACATTGCATGCGATCTTTCCATAAAGTTGGTAACTTGCTGAAATCGCACAGTGTATAACCAGCCTTTAGAGAGAACCAAGACCATATCAAATTCCAGTCAAAGCCCTACCTTGAATTTGAGGGAACAGCACTGTTTACATGGCACTCTTTTCTACTAAAATTCTTAAACTTTTTAGACTCCATGCTTGTTTTAACTTTCAAATCCATATGTAAATATACCATGAATTTTAGAATCTCTGTTAAAAACATTTGAGCTGCCAAATATATCAAGTTCAAAAGAACAGAACTGATTTGAAACATCATACTTCGTTGATCAACTGAATGCATCTTTGCTGAATACAAGTAGTAATTTATTTACACATGAACCCAATTTTTTCATTGGCAATGTATTGTATAAAAGCTCTTATATTCCAAATACTGCCCCCCAACCCAACCCCCCCTGACTCTGTGATATAATGTAATTCGAACATTGCGCAACATGCATCAAATGGCCCCCATGCTAAGCTTCGTTCACAATTCATTTACTATAAGTAGAAAAGCATTAGCCATTCGCATCACTTCACACAATCGCATTTCTTTTGGCCCGTTGTGAAGCAGCGATGAAGAAAAAAAGAAGCAGAGAAGGGGAGAGGCGGCTCTAACGCTGTTCTGATATGCATTTGTTTTTGCCTTGCTCTGCTGCCGGTTGTGTGAGCCAGCCTGCTGATGTACAGTCAGGTCTGAGAGGTGTGAGTTTTGCCATAGACAGCAGTGAGAGAGCTGGAAGATACTGATTTGCTCCTTGGGGATTTGACCAGACAAGTCAGGACAAGGCCTATGAATCATAACAGTCTGTATATTACTAATGATGAATCTCTCAACTTGATGTTGAGGTGTGAGTTCACACTCCGTTACTTCTAATATATTTCTCAGCTTTGTTTAACTTGAAGGTCATTTGGGGACAGTGTTTGCATTTTAAAATCATTAAACAGTTACTGTGATACAATATTGGAAGTGTTTAAGCTTATTCTAATAAATTAATTACTTCATACAACCTAAATATTGCGTAGCTATATGTTTTTAGCAAAATAATTTTACATTTTAGCTTTCTGATTTGTTTTTTAAACTGGAATCTCTTAATGCTGTCATTTGTGTTTTGGCTCTAATTGAGTTTTATGTAATATGCAATTCAGCAAGCAGATTTTTATACAGCCAAAACGTTTGCTGTTAGTAAACCAAGAGTTAATGTAATTTAATATGTTGACTTTTCTATATTCATTGACATTGTGACCTTAAATTGGATTACAAATGTCAAGTAATGTGTTTGAGTATAAGCTATTTATTTGCTCGATTTGCTTGGTATTTAAGTGAAAGATTAAAATTTGATTGCAGGAAAAGCTCACCCCACTCCCCTTGTTTTCATTCCTTTTGTCTAGTGTTTAATTCACTGCCAATTTGACACTTATGTTTCCAGGACTCCATGGGAGGCTCCCCGAATGATATCCGAATCTCTGACATGAGACCAACTCTGGTCGAGCCACCAATGTACAAACCAAAAGTTGTGTTACTGGGCAAGGAAAAAAAAGGTTAGTAAGATGAAGAAAGCCAGTGAGCGTCCATTTCTCAAATACATTTACAATTTTCTAAGGTTCAGGTGTGGTGTTTACTAACATTTTTTCATCTAAACTTGCTAGTTCCATTTTTTTCCAACAACCCCCTAATTATTTTTGGTATTTATTAATGAAACTATATCTTCGACATATAATAAAGTTTTATATATAGTATAATTGCACTGGGGAACACTGTAATAATAGCATAATTGCGCTGGGGAACACTGTAATAATAGTTATAAGAATCACAATAATTGCTGTTTTATTATTATTCTTCTTGCATATACATATCTTCTTTGTATTATCTTCACCTTCACTTCAAAATGCATTTTAGAGTCGACGGATGAGTCTGAACCAGACAAAATGCATTGTTTGAACAACAGCGGATCATCTGCCACTTATTCAGACTACTCACCCTCCCAGGGATCATCTGGCTCCTCCAACCCACCTGGAAATGTCAGTAATCTGCAGACATCTGGGAAAGAGGGGTCATCACAGACTCACTGGACCAACAGGTTGGCAAGAATTTAATCACTGCCACTGTTCATTTATATAAACTAATAGACCATCTGTGCACTGATCTGACATGACAGTTGATCAGATGGTCCAGCTCTCTGACTTTTGGGTGGCCAAAGTGTGACACTGTGTTGTTTTATAGGCTGGCAGTAAAGATTTTAGCAGATAACCAAATATTTAAAACATAACACAACTGTTTAAACCAGTTCCAAAAATCATGCACTGTTATGAAAAGTAATTATTTTAATATGTAATGATACACAAAATTTAAGTGATATATATTAGGTTGCAAATGTATGCCTTTACTGTCCAATGTTATCTAATGTTTACTGCCTTATTAAATTAAAAATGCTAATTTTAAAGGTGCCATATTGATTCAATGTTCAATTATTCTGTGATACCTTTATAATAGGTATATGGCTTAGGTAAGTAAAAAAAAAAGCTCAGTTTTGACCATATTTGGAATGGTTGTGAATGTTAATGAGTTCTGTTCTGATGCAACTCGGCTCATGTCAGTGCCTCCTCTCACACATACACCTCTAGACCCACAAACACAGACACACCCACAGCGTAATGTACTCTGAAATACATATGTGCAAAATAATCAGACCTCATTTGTGAAAAATGTTTTAGTTTGCTTATTGAGTTGCGTTTTGGATGAAACATAGGCTAAATTACAATTGTAATCGACAAAAGAGAGAAACAGAAATGTATTTAGTATTGTATTTTGAATGTTTAACATGTATAAAAACACAGGCAAGAATTATTATCATCGTCTGCATAAACAGATGATTTTTTGAAGTTTATTGGCTCTCTTTCATTATAGAAAAATCACAGTAAAAGCCGAGTAATATGACACGATGCATAAACGTGCATTAAACAGATACTCAGTAGTTAACATGTGTTTGTTGCCTCATTACAAACATCAGAAAAGAATTTCAGAATTTATTATCAAATTAACAGCCTCTTTGGGGTTGCACTAAATAAATATAGAATTTTGTTCCGAGTTGCCTGTTTTTTCATAAGGATTTCTGGAGGGGTCGTGTTATAGAGAGTTTAGGCCCAACTTGCCTCAAAAACCTACCTGAAAGTTTCTAGTATACCTAGTAAGACCTTGATTAGCTTCTTCAGGTGTGTTTGATAAGGTTTAGAGCAAAACTCTGCAGGACACCGGCCCTCTAGGACTATACAGTACTTGGTGACCCCTACTTTAAGGCATACTATGGCCCTATTTACACTAATATGTTTTAGTTTTAAAACGGCGTTTTAGAATGTAAATGATCCACGTCCATACTGGCGTTTCACCTAGCATTTCTGAAAAGATCTCCGTCTACACTACACCACTAAAAACACGCATCACGTGACCACACACACACTGGCATGCGCTGCGTTGTATGTGCACGTCTGAGCTCCAGGCAGTTAGTAGGTGCTTTGAGCACGCCTCCCCAGATAGGAGCAGTGCATATTGGACAGTTCATCAAGGATCTTCTGCTGGATCTCACCTCACTATAGTTGTTAAACGTGATATTTAATTCATCTTGTCTCTATCTTATGGTCATTTGAATCTATCACTTGTTCTCAGGTAACGCGTTTTGGCTGAGCGCAAAGTTAATATATTAATTTATGTAATCACGTACACTGATTCTGCACATTTGACTGATTGCTTGCCTTTAATTCCCCTATTGCACAAAATTATGATACGTTCTACTTTTATAAAGGCCATTATTGATTATTAAAACTGATAATCAGCAAAAGAGAGGGTATGTTTCATGTTTTTTAATGAAAATGAAAGGAGGCAGTCATGTTATAGGCTCGGTTTGGTTAGAAATTACATAGAGTAAAGATTATGGTCATTTAAATATGTAGCTATGCGATGCCTTAAAATTTTTATTGTCTGTTAAGTTAATATCAAGATGAAAATAGGCAGTTCCTTGTATCATGTTTATATTTTATTGTTAAGATGAAACAACGTAGCCAGGGTGACGTGAATGAAGTTATAAAGTAGCCTACACTGTTCTCTTTGAAGAATTACCTAACATGTCCTCAAGAGTTTGTTTTCCATATCAAAACTGTGAACTCAGAGAAAGGGTACAGCACTAAAATTTGTGCACTTAATATTGAGGAAAAAGCCCCAATCAGAAACACCTCTGTTTTCAGATGTCTCCGTTTTCCCCCATCCATACTGAAATGAAGCAGCAGCATTTTAAAATGAAAACGGCCTCTTCAGCGTCTTCAAAAACCTCCGTTTACAGGGCTCAAAAACTCTGGGGTAGTGTAGACGGAAGGTGCAAACGAAGCAAAGCTTATGTGTTTTAAAACTAAAATGTATTAGTGTAAATTAGGCCTATGTCTGCAATTAGTTTAGTGTACTGAAAAGCATTGCCTGTTGAGTCAATTTTTGTTGTTGTTTTGATGTTGAACGTCCTTGTTATGTTCAGCCATGGCAATGTTCTTGTCTACAGATTTCTTCTATGTAGTGCACTGATCAAATGTATTTTTCTAAATACATCAACAGGCTGGCTCAGTCTTTCCCAAAGCCCATTGAAACCAAGCCTCTTCTGAGCCAGAGGGAAACACCTCCTTCCAGCACGCTGCAGCAGCGAGGTGAGAGGCGGCCACTCAGCGACACCTTCGACAGCTGGAACGATGCCCCCCACTATGATAACACAGGTTTTGTTGCTGAGGAGATGCCTCTTGACACTCCGAGCAGCAGTGCTGGAAACCCCATGCTAGGCTCAAAGCCCCGGAGTGCATCGACAGCACATGGGCGACGGCCTCTCATGAGACAAGACCGCATTGTTGGAGTTCCCTTAGAGCTCGATCAATCACAACAAACTTTCCACACAGTTCGCAACACCCCTGACACTGAAGTGCCTGCTCCATCTAACCCCTGGCAGAACTGGACGAGGACTCCCAGTCCCTTCGAGGACAGGACAGCTTTCCCTTCCAAGCTGGAAATTACACCAGCCAACAGTCCCAATCCTGACCGTAAGGACTTTGAGCAGGAGATGGGAGAACTACCCGGCACTTTCCCCTCAACTGGAGCCTGGGGGTTTCTGGACTCTACAGACTCAGGGACGGGACGAGGTCATCCCAACGTTTATACGCACATCCAGGTTGGGAAAGATCCAAATAAGGGAAACACTATGGTTGTTAGCAAAAGTTCTGAAAGACTTTCACCAATGATGAGGGAGGTAAAAGCAAAATTTAAGAAATCCCAGAGCATAGATGAAATCGATACCGGGTCATACAAGGTCTATAGCATCCCTATGGACAGCTACAGTTCTAGTATAGAAAATCAGGGAAGTGTTGATCGAGCAGACTTTCCTATACCTCTAGAACAAAGCATGTCCAGGAGCCAATCAGCGCCAATGCTGGATGATGATCTGGATGGCTACGGTTTGAATAAAAGCTCTCAGCAGCAGAAGCCCGCCATCCCTAAGAAAGTTTACCATTTTGACCAAAGCTTCAACCCACAAGGAGCCATGGATGTTTTGAAATCTGAGAGGAGGGTTCCTCCACCATTCCCCAACACCCCTGAATATGTGAACCAGCCTGGAAAGACTTTGCCAAAGGAACTAGTCAGTCCAAGGGGCTATCGAGGTTATCCGCAGATGGAACAAGTATTTTCATTTGCTCCGAACGCAGCCACTGATGACGCTCACAATCAACAACTCTCTGTCCAGCCCCAACGCTCCAGGCCGGGCTTCCTGAGGCGAGCTGACTCTCTAGTAAGTTCGACGGAGATGGCGCTCTTCCGCAGAGTGGCTGAGAACCATGAACTCCAGCTGGCAGAGCACTACAGCAGACCTCAACAAATTAAGAGCATGCTGGAGCAACAGAACAGCTTGTCAACCATGGCTGACACTCAGTTCCACAAGAGGAATGGTAGGTATGATGAAGATTACTCATCTTATCAAGAACCCAAAAAGCCCATCATGGGCTATCCCACCAAGAGTCTGACACAACGTCGCCCCCTGTCTGCACGGAGCTACAGCACAGAGACATACGGGGCATCTCAGGCAAGGCCAGTGTCTGCCCGGCCCACAATGGCTGCTCTTCTAGAGAAATTGCCTTCAGATTACAATCTTAGTACATGCACTGAGAAAAGCCCTGAAGCCGACATGAACCTGAGACCTGTCCCTCAAAAACAAGAGGACCTGACCTCCAAAATGCCAGTAGACTGGAGACAGCAGCTGCTTAGACACATAGAAGCGAAGAGACTAGACCGGGTGAGTAAGAAAGCTTTTCTTTTTCTCTTATACAACAGAGTTTGTTAGCTTGAACTTTATATAGCCTCAGTATTTAAAGGGATAGTTCACCCAAAAATTAAAATCTACGCTCTATTTACTTTATTAACCTTTATGATTTTCTTTCTTCACAAAAGGAAAGCTAAAAATCTGCAACCATTGACTTCCATACTTGGAAAAACAAATACTAAGGAAATCAATGGTCGCAGGTTTTTAGCTTTTTTTTTGTGTGTGTGTTTCACAGAAGAAAGAAACTCATAAAGGTTTGAAACAAGAAAAGGGAGTGTAAACAATGACAGAAATTTCATTTTTGGGTGAACTATCCCTTTAAGGCAGAGGTCTCAAACTCAATTCCTGGAGGGCCGCAGCTCTGCACATTTTTGCTCCAACCCTGATCAAACACAGCTGATCCAACTAATCGAGGTGCTCAAAAGAGTCATGAACACTTTCATTATTTGGATCAGCTGTGTCTGATCAGGGTTGGAGCAAAACTGTGCAGAGCTGCGGCCCTCCAGGAATTGAGCTTGAGACCTATGCTTTAAGGTAATAAATAAACCATCTCTTTATTTTATCTTATGATATTATATTTTTATATTATATAAATTTTAGAGTATGTCTTTTTTATTTACTGAGATTTCAATAAGAAATTTCAATTTAAAAAAAATATTCTGTGCGGTTTGGTCTTATGTTAATAATAATAATAAGGCATTTTTACTAGTACATGAAATGGACTGAATTAATAAGAAATGTTTGTTTTACATACTAGAGGCATGTCTTAAATGAAGGCCACGTTTTAGTGTACAGACACAAGAACAGTTGGGTGAATCTCATGTAAACCATCAAGAATCGCCTGGGACATATTTCACCGCAAAATCAAAAGAAAAAGAAACTATATTCTGCAAAATGAAGATAAAGGTTATTTTTTAAGGATCATTACTGTTTTGATTTATATATTTAATGTATTTATTTATGCCATATTTTAAAGAAATTAATGCTAAAACAAGATTTTTTTAAATATCTTTATTTGTTTAAATATTTTTCATTTAAGCAGTGGTGGAAAAAGTACTGAAAAATCATACTCAAGTAAAAGTACCACTACTTGCCTAAAAATGTACTGCAAGTAGAGTAAATGTATCTGTTGTAAATGTTACTCAAAGTTTGAGTAAAACGTTGCCGTTTTAAAAGTACTCAAGAGTAGTGAGTATTATGCTGTGAAAATCTAATGCATTTACATGTAATTTGTGAATGTGTGTAAACATAATATTGTGTAGTGCATTTAGTTATTGCCCAGCAGACACACAACGTCATAAGACGTTAATATTAGGTTAGATTTAGTTTTTGACATCAGGTGACCAAAATTCAATGTCTAGCCAGCGTCTAAGGACAAAATTATTTTGAGTTCCAATAACGACGTCAAATGCAGTTGATGTTTGGTTAATTTTAGGTTGTGTTAGAAAGTGACCAAAATCCAACGTCAAGCCAACATCTTAAACCAACGTTGACGTCAAATACTGACATTTATTCGTCAGGTATGACAACCAAAATCCAACGTCTGATAGACGGCATAGTGGTTATGTCCACACTGTCAAGCTGTAACATCATTAGACGTTAATATTTGGTTGATTTTAGGTTGGTTGTTGAACACTGACGTCGGCCTGACGTTGAGTTCTGACGACATTCAGATTTTGATTCCAAACAAAATTCACGTCGCCACGACGTTGGGGTACAACTTCAATCTGACATCATGTTGACGTCTTGTGCCTGCTGGATGTTTAAGGCCATTCAGGTCATCACACAGTAAACATCCGTCATCTTCTCGTCAGTGACATGCATCTAAACAATCTCTGGATCTAAGCATTGTAAAGATCTTCTTAGACACTTTTAGTGCTTCCAAACAGTTTGCTGCAATTATAAATTCGTCCATGTCTTGAGGTAGTTCATTATGATGCGATTTACCTTCTACTGTATGTGTGATTTGATTGATAAGGAATTGCAGGTCTGATTTTTTCTAATCCCCATAGACAAGAAAAAATAAAATGGTGACTGCAGGTTGATGGAAAGTAGTGGAGTAAAAGTACTGAAATGTACTCAGGGGAAAGTAAAAGTACACATTTTTAAAACTACTTAAATGATAATTTCTGAGAAAAACTACTTAATTACTGTAGTTTGAGTGTTTGTAATTTGTTACTTTACACCACTGCATTTAAGTAATAGTCTTTTCACACAACAATAGTGTTTTATTTTTACATAAGAACAATAAGATGGTCCTTAAATGCCTTCAAACTCTTTCCGCAAAACATAGATTCATTTTTTATTGTTGTTGGGGTGAAAAAACACTCTTGCGTTTCTTTCCTGAGATTCACCTACTTGCTTTACCTATTCACGTACATGCAACCTTGGTGGTGAGCCTTTGTTTCTGTGTAAGTGGAATACAGTAAGACAGCATACCTCATCATTGACGTAAAATAGTCCCACACTGCTGCTATTAATATTCTGTAACCGCTGTGTATCACTAATGTGTCGTGTCGGCAGTAATGACGTACTGTTGTTGTTCTGTTTGTCAAGCTTGTTCACTCTGTTACAGCAGTGTGCAGTCCAGTGTAACCCCCAGCCACAACCTTTGACCTTTCTGTGTGGCTCCACCCATTCACTCATGTCATGTGGTTGTTTCCCTCCAATCAGAGCGCTGTCCTTAAGCACAACACAGTAAACTTCGGCATGCTGTACTCTGGAGGCTATGCTGCACCGCATGCCAGCAGAAGCATGACAATAAACTTTTACAATAACACAAAGCATGAAAACCAAACAACTCAGTGGCTACCTCTACCAAATGTGAGTATAAAGCGACTTCAGCCCCAGTTTCAGCATGAAGAAGATAATGAGTACACAAGTAACATCTCCTAGTTGAAAATCTTCCTCTTAGATCTCTCTCTTTTGAGCTGCTTCTGCTTTAGCTTCCAGAATAAGTGGTAATTCGATCATTTTGACATACTTTTGTTGTACACTATAATAGGCTATTTCTATAAGATCGACCATCTGACACTTCCCAGATTAACAGCAATCTAACACTTCACCAGTTTCAGGCTAGACGCTGTCTCTCACTGTGATGTTAAACATATATAGGTGTTTTCTGTTGCATGTGCTCAGTCTTTGTGTTTGGTCTATGCACTACAGTCTCTTTCTGTCCTAAACTCACAGAGCAAAGTGATCTGTGACCAACAGCAGAGATGCATTGATGAAAGGCCTTCTTTATAATGTATAGTCAATCAAGGTTGTTCCAATCCCATATACATTTCTTTGTTCTGCTGAACCAAAAGGTACACTGAAAAAATGAGTCAAAGATGATCCCTTGGATTTAGAAAAAACATTTATGTTAATTGGCTGAAAGCAATTTATTTTTGTTTAATTTAAACAAATTAAGTTGAACATTACTAAATACATTTTTTTTGTTTAAATTCAACCCATATAAATTGTTTGCAACAATTTTGCAGATATCATTTTGTAAATATTTTAAAGAATGCCAAACTGATGTCAATACCCATTTACTACCATCGCAGTTATTTTTCCAACTATGGTAGCAAATGTATGGAAAGATTTGTTTGGGTATTGACATTCTTCCAGACATTCTTAAAATATCTTCCTTTTTGTTTAGCAGAAGAAAGTTATTTATGTAAATGATGGTGACATTTTCTATTTTGGGTGAACTGTCTCTTTAATACACTGTCAATTGTATTAAATCTGTGCATGCGGTTCATCTAACTGCAAAAACAAAAAACTCTGTGCCTCAAATATCCAAATGCCTCCTATATATACAGTATAGCAGTTATAACATTTATATATAGCATTTTTTTATTTAATATTTTTATATATTAACATTTTAGGTGAATCAAAAATGTTTTAAAACATTGTCAAGAATGGGTGTTGTTTGATAGTTTTGGTTTTGAACCACTTTAAATGTAGACTACTATATATATAAACAGTAGTCAACAATTTTATTACACATTACTTAATTTCTAAACAAATTAATTTTTGTATGGATTACTTTGGTTGTTACTGATGTCTGGTAAAATAAATCAGTATAAAAAAAGTTTATTTCAAAGTTCAGTTTCAGAAATAAAATATACATATTTTATAAAAGATAATATGTTTTCTTCTAGAGAAAGTCTTATTTGTTTTATTTTGTCTAGAATAAAGGCAGTTTAAATTTTTAAGAACCATTTTAAGCTCAAAATTATTAGCCCCTTTAAGCTATATTTTTTTTGATAGTCTACAGAACAAACCATCATTATACAAACTTGCCTATTTACCCTAACCTGCCTAGTTAACCTAATTAACCTAGTTAAGCTTTTAAATGTCACTTTAAGCTGTATAGAAATATGTTAAATAAATCTCTCCGTTAAATATATATATATATATTTTTAAGCATATAAATAAGTGTTAGATGCATTAACTGAATTAAATAAATAAACAGATATTGGGTAGAAATTATTCTGAACTTTTTCTTTTATGGATTAAAAATCCATTCAAAATGTCTCATTTTGCTGTCTGCATCAAATTACATTTGCAAAAGTGATTATATAAGAAAAGAATGATCAAATACAAGTATAGTGTGTTTTAATTTACTTTAAAATATTGGTACATTGGAATTCAGTGTAACATATATTTTAGGTAAAAATTTAAGAACGCACTGTTTTATATGTTAATAATATTATAATAAACGTAAACTTAAGTGATCGTATAATATTTTTTACACTTTAAATAATAGAAAACTAAAGGTTACAAAACCAAATAAATTTAGCTCAGCATAGTTGAAATGCTCACTATGCTGACTATGAATGGTGCCTGTCACCTTTACTGTTTATCAACAACCCTTGGAGCATTAATAACTGTACACTCTCAGAAAAAAGTGGTACAAACAAAAAATTGTACAAACCAAAGAAGGTACAAACCCTTGTCACTAGGGCAGTACCTTTTTATGGAACAGAATTGTACCTTAAGACAAAGAAACACATTTGTACCATTGCAGTTTGTACCTTTTAAGGACATGATTTGTGCCATGGGAAACCAAAATGTACCTTTGGTTTTTAAAACCCTCAGATACAATATTGTACCTTCATCAAAGGTACAAATCTGATCCATAAAAGGTACCACTACAGTGTCAGAACTATTTAAAGGCATTTTGCTGAATCCAAAATGTGTCAGTTTCATTCATTCATTCATTTTCTATTCGGCTTAGTCACTTTTTTAATCTGGGGTCACCTCAGCGGAATGAACCGCCAACATATCCAGCATATGTTTTACGCAGCGGATGCCCTTCCAGCTGCAACTCATCACAGGGAAACATCCATACACACTACACTACAGACAATTTAGCTTACCCAATTCACTTATACCGCATGTCTTTGGACTGTGGGGGAGTCCAAACGCGAACGTGGGGAGAACATGCAAACTCCACACAGAAACGCCAACTGACCCAGCCGAGGCTCGAACCAGCGACCTTCTTGCTGTGAGGCAGCAGCACTACCTACTGCGCCACCGCGTCGCCTTCCATGTGTCACTTTATTTTCAGCAAATATAAAACATCAAATACATTTTTAAACAATTTTTTTTTTTTTACATTTTTTTTTGTGGACATACACCTTTTCTATTTACAATAAAGAATAAAAAATACTTTAACATCAATCAAAAGATCTAATTTTTCACAACACCTTTCACAAAAACGTTACAGAAATATATTCTCCCATGTACAATATAACTCTTTTTTCTCCAATTTTCACACGATACCTTTGTAATCACTTAAAAGTTAATTTAATTTAATTAATTTTAAAACAGAAATATAATTATGCAAAAGTATTGTAATGAGATTTGCACAATGTTTGATTAGTTTAAAATACTAAAATGTCTGCATGAACACTTTGTAATGCAGGACTTTTGCCAGCTCACCTGCTTAGTGGAAAGCAAATGCCGAAAAGTGCCTTTATTAATAATGAAAATGTTATCATCAGAAAATGCTTACCAAATGTTTATTAAAAATGCCTTTAATGTTTAGTTTACAATACCTATAGTTTTGTTTTACCAGTTGTTTTGTTTTATTGAACTTAAAAATGAATGTTTATGAGTTTTTTTATACATATGCTTTTAAATGATGATTCATGTTTTAATATGGAAATTATTCATAAATCACTTTGCCTTTCTAGAAATATTTATTTTCATAAATATTGTAATAAAGAAGGAGTTGTCCAACACTTACAGTATGTACCTTTTTTATATGAACAATTGTGTACCTTCATTTCAATAGCACCATAAAAGGTACAGAACAGTATCATAAGAGGTCTTTTCTGTACTATATAAGGTACAACTTTTCTAAAGGTACAAAACTGTTCCTTAAGGTACATTATTTGTACCACTGTGTACCTTTTTTTCTGAGAGTGAGAGATGTAATAATTGTAATTAAAATGCTGATTTTCAAAAATATGCCTTTAAAAAGCTGGTGGAAAACTTTTGAGGGGCAGCTGAAAAATATTTGTGTCTATACATTCATCAGTTTAAAGGCTTAATTCAGTTTGATTTTAAAATTGAATTCCTTCTGTAAGACAGAATAAAATAATGTTAATAATGTACAATGATTCCTATAAAATAAATCTAATACAAAATTAGCCTATAACACAAGCTGCCTCTGGAATGAACTCCTCTAAAAAAAGCCTGTTAGTCTGCTCAAACTACAGTAAACTCCAGCTTATGAGTCACAAAAACCAGATTTGTGGAACAGGCCTAAATCCAACTCCCAAGACGAGGAATCTTGCCATGCAAAATGCTTTTAGCACAGATTTTGTTTTGCACCGTTATCTAATTTTGGTTCCTTTAGTAACCTAGACACAAAATAAACACCGCTAACAACAGACCCAAGAGCATTTTAGCCTTGACATGTTTGAAAGCATCTGAATGGAATCCAGATCAATAACCATTGCCGATCCTTCCAGTGTAGCGAGCCACGGATCTATATTCTTTTCTTACAGTGTCATTTTAGAGCGCTGTTTTGATATCTGCTTGCTGACAACACCATATTCTTTCAGACACCTTCACAACAGAGCAATATTTTAGATAATGGACAAGAGGTCATGTCCCCGAGTAGCCAGTGGGCGCCGTATTCACTGGGACGAAGAGACGTGCCACCAGAGAACATGAATATCATCAAAAAGGTACAGGTTAAAGTGTTTTTTGTTTCTTTTCTTTATAATAATTTGAATCTGAAATCTGAAAAGCAGTACAAGTAGACTTTTAGCAAGCGAATTCCATGGCTCAGCAGTATATTGAATATGAACATATGATCAACATTGAATTTGTACAATATTTAATAGTATGCATACTTTTAATAAATTATATGGTATGTAGCAAAACAGCTTATATAGATACAAATAATTGGATATGAGCACATCTCAAGCTTAGCGGAAGTCATGGTACTGTATTAAAGTCCCTTTAAGGCAAGTCATTTCACTCGACGGCCATCTTTGAAACACCTCTCAGCCAGTATGCTCTCGAAAATTGCTTTAATTGCTTGCCAAACTTGCTTTTAAATTTCAAATTAGGAATCACCATTAAAATTAAGTTTTTCCTTCCTTTTTATTTTTGTCATTCAAATCATCACAATAAAATTGTAATGCAGAACGAAATTACGTTGCAACAGACCCAACAAGAACATGAAAAACATCACTATACAAACATTATAAAATCCTGACATGATAAACAAGCCTTATAAATTCATAAAAATATAAAAATATAGTTATATAAAATATAACCTAATTTAAAAAGAAATCTCAATAAAGAGTAACTTAATACTAAAATACCTATTTCACCATTTGTTATAATAGTTATAATATTAATAATTTATGCTAGTTTAACTATTTATTGATTTACTATTTTACACTAGCTATCAATAGTGTTTAAGAATTGATCTTATTCAAAAGTCTTATAATGACAGGATAAAAACTATCACGAAACCGCACTGATTTGGTCCTCAGGCTTCTGTAACGCCTGCCTGATGGCATAAGCGTGAGAAGGCTATAGCCAGGGTGAGTTGGATCCCTTAAAATGCTATTTGCCCTAGACAGACAACGTCGTTGATAAAGTTCCTCGATAGATGTCAACTTGACTCCAACAGACCTTTCAGCTGACTTTATGATCCTCTTGATGGTGTTCTTGTCAGATACACTACTATTCTCATACCAAAGGGAGATGCCATTAGTGAGAACACTCTCAACAGCCCCTCTGTAAAAAGTTGTAAGAATTGATGGGCTGAGGTGTGCCCTTTTTAACCTTCTCAGAAAGTGCAGTCGTTGGTGCGCTTTCCTTGCAAGACAAGTGGTATGGAGAGACCAAGTCAAGTTCTCGGTAACGTGGACTCCCAGGAATTTAACCTGCTGTACAGTCTCCACCGCAATATTGTTGATATATACAGGGGAGTAAATGGGGCGTTTCTTCCTGAAGTCGATCACCAACTCCTTGGTTTTTTCAACATTCAGAACTAAGTTGTTGTTACTGCACCACTCTGTAAAGAGCTTTACTTCCTCCCTGTAGTTCCTCTCATTATTATCCCGGATGAGACCCACTATTGTGGTGTCATCAGCATATTTAATGATGTGATTAGTGCTAAATTTTGTACAACAATCATGGGTCATCAGAGTGTATAGCAGTGGGCTCAAGACGCACCCCTGAGGGGAGCCTGTATTCAGCAGAGTGGTAGATGACGAAATACCCTCCGCTCGCACAAACTGTGGCCTGTTTGTCAGAAAGTCAAGAATCCAGTTCCGAAGAGGTGTATTCAGACCTAAAGATGCTAATTTATTGACCAAGTGCTGAGGAATGATAGTATTAAAAGCAGAGCTAAAATCAACAAACAGCAAAATTAATTAACAACTATCTCTTTAGTTTCATTTCTAAATGTTCGAATCGCACAAAATCAGCAGAAATTCACGTCTAGTCCAAGCCCCTTCCCCAGAGAATCATCAGTCTATAGCAGGGGTGTCCAAACTCGGTCCTGGAGGGCCGGTGTCCTGCAGATTTTAGCTCCAACTTGCCTCAACACACCTGCACGGATGTTTCTAGAAAGCCTAGTGAGTGCTTGATTAGCTAGCCCAGGTGTGTCTGATTGGGGTTGGAACTAAACTTTGCAGGACACCTGCCCTCCAGGACCGAGCTTGGACATGCCTGGTCTATAGTGATCGCTGATTGGCTCCTGTACTAGAAGGTGGGGCTTCATTTGTCATATTAACCATTAGACTTTTCCCCATTCAAAACTATACGAGTGACATGTCTTGTGTATTCCGTAGTCTTTGACTATACATAACAATATAATATAAACATTGTCTCACTGACATTAGAGTATTTTCACAATCTTAGTCTCGGGAGAACAGTCAGATACTTGAGTAATTTTAAATATCAAAAAAACAAATTGTTAAAGTTGGGCAGTTTAATTAAATTTAGCAAATCTCTACTTTTTGTTTAAGTGAATGGATTCTTTAAAAAATTGCAGTATACCTTATATGCATCCATACATGTTTATACTGTACATTCTTACTTTTATTCAGTGAGGATGCATTAAATTGGTCAAAAAATACATAACACACAAAAATACAATATTTAGAGATCAAAAAATTTGCGTTCAATGCAAAGTATTTATAAAGCATTTACCATTTTATCAAAAGGCAAACACAAAAAGTCGAATGTAAACACATCAACAACAGGGCCTATAGAAAATCATCATACCCTGTGAAATTGTATAACTTTACTCACATTGCCTCTGTTTTCAAAAAACCTTCAGGATAAAGTTGTACAAAGGCACAGGTTAGGAGAAGGCTACAAAAACATCAAATGCTAAAAAAGTTATTTGGAATGTAATTTTATTTGAGGCTGTATGACAAAATAAGTAATCATTTCAAAGGGGAATGATGATTTTCTATAGGCACCGTATATTATATATAAAAATGTTTCATAAAAACATCAATCATCAGTGATAATCTGTTTATTCAGCGCTGTTACAAATTAGGGCTGATTTTTACTTTCGCCTGGCGCAGACATCTGATGACTGCTCGTGCACCTGACAAAATGGACGAGTCTTTTATACTTGACGCGTTCGCCGTAGTGATATCTTTTAAAACGGTAAAAGTCAGATGGATAAACAGAGAAGTAGGACGTTTCCAGAACTACGTCATATCATTAATATAGTTCAAGATTTTTAAACTAATTATTTTATTATTTATATGATTTATCTTAATGATTATAAACATTTTTATAACCATTGAAGATAATTAAAATCAAACTTTAATGCATCACTTGCTTTTGTTCATATCTCGGACAGTTTTATCTAATAAAGTTAAATATCAACCACAACAGAACATGAGTTGATCTACAAGTAAACATTTATTATTATAATGTCAAGAATAAAAGCCAAAAAAGTACACTTACTAAAAAATACTGACTTTTTATATAGATTTAGCCCACTCCACAATTCACACATTACTGTCTGGCTAGTTTGTGTTCTCTGCTTATATGCCAAGGCAATAATGGTCCTGACCATTATTGCCAATAAAGCCTAGAAAAATAGAGCATCAGTATAATGTAAACCGATAGGTACAAATAATCTTTTCCAGGTGTCAAAGAAATAATTTTACTTCATTTTTATTTTGTAACTATTTAATTGTTTTAAATTCAAACTTGTAATATACACATCTGTGTAAAACCTATGAATTGTAGAAAAAAACTTCTGTAATTGTTTATTAAAACCACCTGGGTCTCCACATTTGCCATGGCCTCCCTCCATCCCTCAAGTTTTTCTAAAGTTTTTAACAAAAAAAATCCTCCTTTCCCACTGCTGTTGCAGTTTCTAGCCAAGAATTATTGGCCATCTGGTAACCCCTATGATCACGCATGGACAAATCATAAAGATGTCTGTACAGGCATACCTGTTTCAGACAAAATCTTTTCAAAGTGTTTCATATTCAAAACTCATATGAAATGCGGCCCTGTAAAACTGTTCACCCGAGTTTTAAAAAAATTGTGCGCGCTCCACCAGTCGAAATCATGTTGCACACACCCAAAGCGAATCTCTGCAAACTCCGTGAAGTCACATTTACCACGTGCACTCAATGCGAACTAGCGAATGCGTAGATTCTAAATCAGGCTTTACAAATGCTCATATAGTAGTTTTTCCACCCAAAAATATGTAATTTACTAAGTAGTTTGTGAAATGTGTACTTTTACTTTCCCATGAGTACATTTTTAGTGCTGTATCAGTACTTTTACTCCACTATTTTCCATTACCCTGCAGTCACTTCTTTATTTTTTTCTTGTCTATGGAGACTGGCTAAGTAGAAAAATCAGTCATGTGATTCCTGTCCAATCGAATCGCACATAGAAAGTAAATTGCATCATGCTGAACTCAAAACATGGGCGCTTTATAAATGCAGCAAACTGTATGGAAGAATTAAAAGTGTCCAGGAAGATGTCTGAAATCTTTACAAGCAATGATCCAGTGACTGTTTAGCCTGCATGTCACTGATGACAAGATGTCTACTGTGTGATGACTGAAATCGCCAAATAGTCTTAAACAGTAAATGCACTACAGAATGTTACGTTTACACATCCCTTGCATGTAAACACATCAGCCTTGACATCGTAATACTTACCACTCTTGAGTACTTTTAGTACTTTTTTTTTTGCTGATTCTTTGAGTAATATTTACAACAGATACTTTTACTCGCACTACATTTTTTGTAAGTAATGGTACTTGAGTATGACTTTCCAATACTCTTTCCACCACTGGTTATATTTAATATATTTATATGTTTTTTTTTTTATCAAATGAGTGCAGCCTTTGCACAAAACAGTCCTGCATCATCATTCCCTGCTCTCAGGTCTTCAGCAATCATGCTAAAACATTCTCACCTCTAAAACGCACCTTTCTTTCATAAGCCGTGCTCAATAGAAATGATTCATTGCATTTGTCTGGATCTCATTATAGTTTTATTATTTCCACAGTGCATTTTTAGAGAGACACCCACATGTCTCTACGTATTAAAGCCTGTCATGTTCTACTCTTGAGTTTTCTCTGGCTTAACCTGTTCTCAGCGAGATAGAGGTGTCTGTTGTATCGTGATTGCCATGTTAATTTTTTCAAATGCCAGGGTTAATTACTACCTGCTGTTGTCATTCGTTTCACAAACGCGTGTTCCTTAGCAACCCCAGTCTATCTGTGAATGTCTTTAGGTTGTTTCTCAATATTGTGGAGCATTTCGCTTCTGCTGACAGATTTAGTGCTTATCAAAAAAATAATAATAATAAAAAAAGAGTAACGTACTGAACGTATATATCAAAATATATCAAAAATGTCCTGTGTAGCTAATTCACACCTTGACAAGAAGGCACTTATCACCCTGTGTGAACTGCTACAGTAAAGGGTTACTTGATTATGATTTCACTTTATAAACTTATGTTAAATGTTGCTGATTGAGAAAAGTGTAAACAACATCTGCAAAATTAAAGGAGCACTCCACTTATTTTGGAAATAGGCTCATTTTGCTGCGTGTTTTAACATTTTTAATCCATTCAGCCAATCTCAGAGTCTGGTGGGTTCAATTTTAGCTTAGCATAAAGAACATTGTTGAATCAGACTAGACAACTGACCATTAGCTAAGCCACACCCGAAAACCACCACACACCAATCGTGGCTAAGCAACCGTAGCTATGCGCAGGAGGTCTGTTAAGCTTTCCAGCGAGAGAACAAGTCAAAGCATTGTGCATATGAATTATGCAAATCTGATATCTGGTATTCTAAAAGTTTGGACAGGGTGGTGGAATTTTCCCGTTTCAAACCTAAAACCCAATGCCAGCGTCGATCAATCTGAGTGGGTTAAGTTGTTGTTTTTTCGAAATTCCTGACACATTCAGTGATAGACGGCAATAGCACACACCTCTTACCCTAAAAAGATCTAAACTGTGTTTCCTACAAAAATACAAAGCAGGTTATGTTTCCCAGCTGTCTTTTTCTTTTTTCCGCTCAATATTATGAGTGCTGCTCCATTTAAGCCCTCGCAATAGTAGTCATATTAATAGCAATCGTATTTCCATCTGTTTCAAGCTACGAATATTTGAAATTACATATCACAGAACAAAACCGAGATGTGATCACAATCTGAGCATTTGCGATCAATATACTTCACCCGCAGCTGTTTTTCAGTCATTTATAACCTTCATGCTCATGTCAGAGCTACACATTCAATGATGTGTCTTTTAGAGATTTAGTCATTGGTGACGACGTTATAGTGGGTTAGTGTCTGCTTTTAAATTTGGTGTTGGATTAATATTTAAAAAAAATATTTAAAGAAAATCTATTTGTTCACTTCTGCTATTTATACTGTGATTTGCATTTTAATATATATATTTTTTCACTTAACTGCAAATTAGAATAGAAACTGTAAAAAAGCACACAAACATACTGACAGTTATAGGTTCTGTACATTGTTATTGGTCAATGGTGCTAATATTTGGCACAAATGCATCACTTTCCCCTTTCTGCCTGCTCTTTCTATGAATGAATTATTTAGAAGCACTGTCCATGTGTGTTTCTTCCTCGGTTAGTAACGCTATATTTCATTGCACAACAATAGTTTATCCGGCTTTTTGGCTTAAAAAAGGGGAATCACGCTTTAATTTGTTATTATTAGATTACTTTTTAATTTCCCCTATCCTGCTGTGCATGAACTAAGCTGTTGAGTGGTCAGCATATGAGGTGGCAAAGCTAACCTAGCTTCAATTTTAATTAAATTATTCTCTAATCAGTTGCGTATTATGTCGTGAATATACCCCTGTAATGCATACTGCCGTCCTTTTTTGTCTGGCTTTCTCAGATATCTCACCTGTTCACCAAAAATGACTTATTATATCCCTGGGAATGTCTGACACAGTCCGGCTCATACATATTGTAATAAATGTGCCAGGCATGAAAGCTTGACAAGGAGGGTGGGGCTTAGCAAAGGGTCTTAACATTTTCCAAAATAGTTTCTATAATTTTATTTAAAACTTGACTGTTCTAAAGTTACATCAGTTACCACGACTGACAGAAAATAAAAATAAAAAGTTGCTATTTTATAGGTGGCTAGCAACATAATAGGAACATAGTTTTCAGGCATAATAAATAAATAAATAAATAAACTTTAATAATTTTTTAAAATAATAAATAAACTTTGCTGTGGTTCTATGGCTGCAGCTGGCAAGATGATATTATGCAGCACTGTTACATAGTACCTGAGGACTATTGCACAATTTTACACAATGAGTCAAACTTTAAATAGGAACGTTTTTGGAAACTTTTTTTTTCTCTTGAGTGAGATACTATGATCTAATCAGATTCAATGATTAATGCTAAGCTAAGCTGAAAATGCTCCCGCCAGACCTGAAGATCGGCTGAATGGATTAAAAAAATGCTAAAACCCAACTGTTCAACTATAGGGGGGTTGTAAAATGAGCCAAAATATATATATATTTTTTTTTTTTGGTATATGAATACTACAGTATGTAAAAAATGTTTAATAAGCATGAGCACGTTAAAATTTGAAGCTGTCAATTTTGTAACAATTATTTACTGTAGTTGTGAAAAGAAATGTATAATGATTTTTAATATGCAATTGACTCACTTGGCCAGCCTCCAGCCATCTTACATTTCATACAGTTTACTGATCGATGAAAATATTGAAGAATAACAGCTGACCCTTTTCACAAAACTGTTATGACGTGTTTAATGGTCATCATAATCTTAAATCCTTAAAAATCTTTGCATCAAATTATAAAAAACAAATTACCGCTTAAGCGAGGTCTATGGGGCTGAGAGTAAATTTGATGTTATTCTCTCCTCTGGCTGCCGTCATCAGTCTCACACATTTTTTTTTCTTTAAGAAAATAATAAAAAATAAAAGTTTCTTGATAACACCATTGTGGAGTTTTTTCTTTTATTATTTCAGCAAATAAGATTTAAAAAAAAAACTGATTCACAGCGCCCTAAGTTTACCCAACCATGACGCCTTCCGCTACTAAGAAGCCCGGAAATGTGAAAAGGGTCTACTGACTGGGTCTAAAAAAAGGGTCTACTGACTGCATGATGGAATCTATAGAATGCAGTTATATAACCCTAACATTCGAGAATGTATTTGGCAGTTCATGTGATACCGATTACACAACAATCCAATAAATAATAAGGTAATCATTTGCTTTATTTTAGATGAAATAGTCTGTATTTGCTGTTTTGCTAATTAAAGTGTTAGCGTTAATGTCACATAAAAACACTTTCAGAGCCACCTACTGTTTTTAGTTTTTAATTTTTAGGATCATTTAATTAATTATTTCACATTAACATAATAAAATTAAATAAAATAAATTAAAAACTTTAAACAAATTATATATTTTTTTACTTTTGTCATTTCAAACCTGTATGAATTTGTTTTGGAGTTATGGATGGAACATTTTGATAGACGTTCATATACAGGGTGGGCCATTTATATGGAGACACCTTAATATACTTATTGGGAATTTCACAAGTAAAATCAATGGTGTGCTTGGTTTTAACGTAACTTCTTTCATGAGTTATTTACAAGCCCCCTCACATATACTAATGTGCCACAAACAGGATGTTAATATCACCAAACATTCCCATTTTATTAAGGTGTATCCATATAAATGGCCCACCCTGTACATACACATATACACACAAAAACTGCAATATGCAATTTTTAAGATGATTTAATCTCTCCATGCTTTAAATAAGTGCATTAAAAATTGTAATCGATTGACAGCCCTAGTTAAACTGCACCCTATTAACAAAACCCAGCCTTTGAAAACAGATGATTGACTGCCTCTTTAATCACTTGCCTAATGTTTGCCCACAGCCTGGAGTTCACAATCCCCATCAACAACAGACGATGATGATTACTTCAGCCCCCCCACCCCACCGAACAGCCCGCGACCAGCAGTATGAGGGTGCCATCAACAAGGTGTCCATTCAGCAGTACCAGTCCCCGCTGCCCATGCCCATCACCACCACCAGCCCACGGCCCCAGAGTGCCCGCTGCTTCATCCAGACTAAAGGCCAGAAGAGCATGGATGGCTTTCCAGAACAGGTACCACTGCACTCACAGAGTAACATGCCCAAAATTTTACAAACACTACCCCATAGGGACAAAGTGAAAGAAGCTTGTTTGAAATATTTGCGTATTACTGGGTATTTTTTTATTTAATTCACATGTACACAAGTATTCACAGCTTTTCCATTCTGTTTTCACTGATCATCCTTGAGATGTTTGTACAGATTGTGCACCTCTGACAAAATCAGTTGCCAGAGCATTGCCTATAGACCTCCAAGACAAGGTTGTATGAAGACTCAGAAATATTTCTACAGCATTGACAGTCCAAATGAACACAGTGGCCTTCATTATTTGTAAATGGAAAAGGTTTGGAACCACCAGGACTCCTCCACCTGGCTAAACTGAGCAATCACCTGGCTAAGGGGGGACTAAGGGTTAACCGTGCGTGATCGTGATTGTCACCCCCCCACCCCCCTATCAGCCCAAACTCAGATTGTATTTTTACCTTCAGAGCCAGAGCAAGCTTACATCATCGATGACGCGACTGTTCAGTTAGCAAGAGAAGCGCTCTCATTCAGTACAATGGAGATTGCTGTATATTGTTTTGTATTTTTTTTAAGTCGTCAAATCTTTTGCTAAACAGATCCACCACTTTTGACGCTCATAAATTTTAATAATAGTCAACATGTATTAAGAGGTTTGCTAAAAATGCAGCTGACGTATAGAGAGGGGTTTGCATCTTTGATAAAGTATGACAGTTCGCGTTCATTGAAATGTAGGAAAGATTAATAAATCCATATGAGGCGGCTTAAAAATCCCTTGAAAGTGACGTTGCATGAAACTTTCTCCGTTTTGCGCTTGGGTGCACTTTGCACTCACACTGCAAGCTTATCACGCCAAACCCCAACCAAACCACACTCTGGACAACCTCTTCCAACTGGCCAAGGGCTGGCTGACCGAACTGCACTCTGGTGCAGCACGAAGCACTCACACTTGTCAAACAAACCGGGTCACATGCATCTGGGGGCGGTTCAGATAGCCTAGTTTGAGTACACCCTAAGAACCCAATGGTCACCATAAAAGACCTCCATTGTCTCGCTGTGAAAAAATTTTAATCATCCAGGAGATCAACCATCTCTGCAGCACTCCACCAATCAAGCCTGTGTGGTAGAGTGGCCGAAATCTATGACCGCTCACATAGGACTCTCAAACCTTGAGAAAAAGAAATTCTTTTGTCTGATAAAATAAAGACAATTCGGCCTGAATGCTAAGCGTCATGAAAGAACCCAAGCACATAGCCATGATAACAAAGGAGTGGCTAAAGGATTACACTGAATAGTTTTGAGTGGTCCAGCCAGAGCCCAGACTTGAACCCTATTGAATATTTCTGGAGAGAACTGAAAATGGCTGTACATCAATGCTCCCTATCCAAACTGATGGAGAATAATAGGTGCTGCAAAAAAGAATGAGAAAACTGCCCAGAAACTGATGTGCCAAGCTTGTAGCACCATACTCAACTCAGCACTCAACACAGGCAGTGAATACATATGTAGGTTTTTTTCCAAACTAACCCCTTTCATGATGTCATTAAAGTATTTTATTTTATTTTTGAAGAATTTGGGGAAAATAATGAATTTATTCTATTTTGGAATAAGGTTGTAGCAAAATTTAAAGCAACAACAACAACAAAAAAGTGAAGTGTTATGAATACTTTCCAGATGCAGTGTATTCCTGATAGGTATAATAAATATTACATGACTAAATACACCACTTTCTATTGCTTACATTTTCTGTCACTAAAAACTTGTCCACTTGAAAGCAGAGTCTGCAATGCATTTATACGGTTCTCCTACAAGAACTACAGGACCCATTCAGATTTCTTTCAGTGCAGGGTAAAGTTTCTTAACGACATACTGTAGCAGTTGGATTCATGATGGGAACAGGCCATCTGATGGTAACCAAATGCTCTAAACATCATTTGATCCCCTGTCCCAACAAAACTGGCATGAACTGACATTTTGGTCTTTTATGGATGTTTTAAATATTATAATGTACAATTTAAATTCATTTGCATTTAGCCAAGCCAGCAGTTTGTGTTTGTTTTTAGCCAACCTTTGGCTTATAAAATTTTAAATAAGCGTAGTTATTAATATTACCGTTAATAAAATGTTAAATGAAATCTGTGTATTTATGAGATGGAAATATATAAATAAAATGAGTGTATAGCCAACCTTTCATATTAGTGAACATTTTAAAGCGAGCTTCAGAGAGCGAGATCTAAATTTAGCAGGATCAGTCAGATCAGGAAGAAAATAATTCTAAGCAGGTAGTGAGTGAACACAAAGTGAATCTTAAGCAGCAGCAGGCAGGATGAATAACAAACAGCCCTGCACAGATTTCTACTTGAAACGGTATCTTCATATTTTCAAAGGACATGAGCGGTGTTTTCAAGATCCAAACGATCAGAAATATAGCCAAACACCTGGATTTTTGTTTTTTGCCGTTGACAGCTCTGTGTGAGAATCGAGAAGAACCCTGGCCTTGGTTTCAGCATCTCAGGGGGAATCAGTGGACAGGGAAACCCCTTCAAGCCCTCGGACATGGTAAGAACACTTCACTCTCAGTCTTAAAGGACACCACACAATGTAATATGCTAATTTCAGCATTTTAGTCTCAGAAATCACATTAAAGTGATACTTTATATAGAACAAAAACCAAAGCAGTCTCTCTTCAGTTAGTAACGTGTGTCTCTGTCGAGTTCCCATGGAAACATGCGCTACTGCAATGCACAACAAGCTGACTGCATTACCTTGTAACCCCTTCATGTCTTGCCAAAAATAGTCAAGATGTTGACAATACCTTTTTAGATAGTCACAAAAAAAAAAACATTCTTTATCTGTTTCATGTGTTAGGATCACTACATTGTGTTAAGCTAGAAATGATGTCAATTTGCATATCAAAAAGTGTACTTCTTTTCCCCTCCATAAGGTTTCAGCATAGCATTAAGATTGCGTGTGTTGTATATTTTTGCTTTGGGGATCCTCTAACAAGCCGAATCCCTGTAAGCTCTGAAGAAATGTAAAGTTTGGTGGACTCTCAATATGTGGCGCTTAAAATAAGTCTTCACGTGTGCACGTATGGCACATACTGATGGGTCCCACATGTAGTTCAGATCCGTATGCTTTATAATCTCTGCCTTGATTTGTCGTTCACTTTGAATCTACTCCATAATTCCATAGACGAAGGTAATTATTTTTATAGATTACCACTAATATTTTGAGGAAAACAGGCCATTCTAAATCCAGATTAAAAGGCAAAGATTCTAAACCATAGTCACCATGTGGTTCCTAACCTCATATCACTTTTGACTTATAGGGTATCTTTGTTACTAGGGTACAGCCTGATGGACCAGCCTCCAACGTTCTTCGACCAGGGGACAAAATTCTGAAGGTAACACTGTTCTCCATCACATTGTCCCATGAGTTGCGACAATGCATCCTCCGCCACACTGCCAGCGGAGGGCTTTGCATGTGGCATTAAATGTGAAGTGTGTATGCGTGTACCGTATGTGAGTGTGTGTCTCAAGTGAGCATGGACTTCTGTTGTTATGTTTGTCCAACTTTGATTGTCATTGTTCTGATTTCAAAGAATATATATATATTTTTTAACTTCTTAAATTCAATTAACTGGCATGGATGAATATATTTTGCACTGAATAATTCAATGAATAATTGAATGCACCTTTATGTATATTACAAAATGTAATTAAATCAGTGAAACGCTTCTATCAATACCAACTACCTCAGTTTGCGATTTCAAATATAACTTTTTGATGCAAATTGAATCTGGTTTATACCGGTGTCATGAAATATAGGGATGTCCTGATCAGGTTTTTTGCCCTTGAGTCCGAGTCATTTGATTTTGAGTATCGTCCGATACCGAAACCCGATCCGATACTTCTATAATACATAAAAAAAGAATAAAGAAGAGTGAAGAAACAGATTTAGGATGTTTCTTATTTCATTTACCTCAGTTTAACATTCAACAACTCTGTTAACAAACCATGCCCATACCAGAGAGTGGTTCGGTGGCCAAAAGGTCCAGAATTGGTCCTTTTAATTATTTTATGTAATTTTGAAAATATTTGTATTTTATAATAAAGTCTCATTTTAAATAATTATGGCCAGTATTTCGAATCCCATAGAGCGTTAAGGCCACAATAATGTGACGCGAGTCACGTGACATAACCCACCAAGTGGTAAAGTTTGAATCTTTGATGCGACATCCATAACCCTGTGGGTCGAAAAGAGCAAGAGAGACGGGGAAAAAAGCAGGCAGCGGCATACGCCATTATCGCAAAATATTGAACATATGTTCAAAAATTCTGCCAAACAGGGTAAGGCTAACGTTACTTACTTCCAAACAGATGAGAATCTGTCTCTATCCATTCCAGGCTAACTAGCCGCATTAGCCAGGACGTCCAGAATATTTATTGATTTGTCCAGTACATGACCTACCTTTTCCTATTTTTACCATTATTGTTATTTTTTGTTAATAACTATGCGATGAAGGTTTAAATGGCAAGCTGTGTCCTCAGCCAGCAGATGTCACTTCACAGCAAAAGGCGCTAATCCTGTCACGTCCATGTTTTTGAGGCTGTTTGGTCACTTCATTCGTTTTATTCTGATCGGATATAAACCAGATCGCTCAAACAATTTCAGAAGGTGGTCTGGAATGCATTCCAGATGAAACTGGACAGGTCTAATAATTTTTAGACAAAATTAATTAAAAAAATAAATAATTATTATCTTGAGTAAATCTGACCTGCACCTGTTAGAGAAACACCTGTATGTGCGCTTTTACAGCCAAACACACGTAAAGTGTGCAAAATTATATTAAATTGATCTTTAGGCTAATATGAAGAATTTTGTCTTAATTCATTATACGTTTTTCTTTTATTTGTTTAAGTATTTATTGAAATGTATCATTTTTTTCTTTCACTTAATTGATTTAATTTTTATTACACTGAAATGATAAAATGTTCAATTAATATCGAATGGCAACATTAAATTACAGATGTGCAGAATGCGCCTGTAGTTCTTTGAAAAGCGATAAAAAATAATAGACAATAACTTTTCATTTGATTTCAAAGGCAAAATGTTGTTTTTTTGGGATGTTATATACAAAAAATAATTTACCCTATAATGGCAGTAATCGCGGAACCTGCTTCATTATAAGTGAAGCACAAAGATTTCTGTATCCTGCATTTTTTTTTTTTTACTTAACTTTTTTTGTGTTAAACAATTAATAAAAGTGTCAAGCACTAAAAGCAGTCCTTAAGTTAATAAGTTTATAAATAGTGTTTTATATAATAAGTAAAGTCCACTGATAATGACAATAATATTTTAGGAAGACTATTATATATAGGGTTCGGGTGGTTCGTAAGACCAACCCCCCACTGACAAAGGTCCAGAATTTGTCCGATACATGAGCTCATTTATCCGATTTTGACTGCTACGCCATCATAAACTGTAAAAAAAAATAACCCATCGAAGGCTTTAAAACCACACAGAATTTAAAGTAACTGATGTCATCTTTCAATACTTATATACTGTATCGTTAAATAGAGAAAGCATTTTACATGTAGCCTTTATTCTAAATCTTGGACCTTATTCTTGAAAGACAAAAATGACCAATGAAAAAGTGTGAAGCACCAAAAGCGATCCATAATAAAGTTAATTTTAATACTAATAATTAGGTTGTTGTTGTTGTTATCCATGAATTTTCAAATTTACATTTTTTTTACAAGAGAGGCTAGAAAAAAAATAAATTAATAAATTTGTATTTAATTTTTTTTTTCATATTTATTTAGTCTAAATCTTTAGGAAATATTATTGGTACATCAAAAAGTGTGGTTATGATGACCATCCGACAAGCTAATCCAGCTAAAAATAGTGCATAAAACGCCACTAAATGGAGTATTGAAACCTCACAATTGAATGGAAAATGAGGCGAATGACTGCAAAAAAAAAAGAACCACCCCTTTCACCAGGCTGGCTATGGGCCTGCAAACAGAGCACTTCTGTAAAGTAGCTTGAACAATCAAGTAGTAAATAAGAAATTCTTCACTTAAATATGAAAAAAAAAAAAAAAAAACGATTACAAAAAATAACGCATCAAATTAAAATACCTGGCAGGCAATCCGAAGTGTACATATCTCACAGTTTGCTGTGATTATATTGTCATCATCAACTTTATAATACCTGCAGACTGCAGACATACTCGCGCTTTCCGCTTCAAGCTGCTTCCGTGTTCTACTTTGGCGGCATTTAACCAATAGCATCTCTGCAACAAAGTGATGTCATGCCGCACGCGTTGCCGTTTCTGTGTAAAGTCAAGAAAGAGGTCTAACTCTGTGCCACTGCATAACTATAGATGTGTTACAAAATAATGATATATACATACACATACACATATGCATATATATTCAAGTCCTGATCGGGAGGTAACATCCGATTCCGATCGAGCCTGAATTTCCGGTCACGTCATCGGATCTGGACATCCCTAGTGAAATGTATAACTTATCTACCCTAAAAAAAATCTACCCTGTTTTGCTTCAGTGTCATTTGCTCAAAATGCTATTTCTTCTGTTCTTAATTTTTTTATTTTCTGTGGTGAAAACTCTATTTTTAGCAGCTGTTAATCCAGGCTTGTCACATGAACCTTCAAATCTTTTCCCTTTCAATTCTTTTAATAATGATTACTAGATTAATAACAATCACATTTTTTTTTTTAATTACGAAGACAAAGAAAATAAAGTCTACATAACCAACAAACACAATCTTAGAATACGATAATCAAATCAAAAACATACAAGAATGAAATAATACAGATATGCAATTAAATCTATAATTATTCAAATAGTTTTGAAATTAAACATATTCAATTACTATTACACTACCTATGTTTTACTTTACAACCCAATAATCAGTTAATCATCTGATTGACTGCTCAATCATACAGAAAAACTTTAGAAACTGCTTAATAATATCTATCTAATATGTTGGTTGGGGTTGGACGGGCTGTTTTAGACCTTCTGTAATACCAACGAAAGCACTAATAATAAATACGAAAAGTGCAATGATGTAGAAATCTGACACGACGAATGAGCTGTTGTTTTTGTAGAATGATAGGTCATAAATGACTGTCGTGTTACTCTAAAATTCCTCTTCCACTAATCGTCTATGAAGTGGAATTAAACAATGTCCTGTCAGTCCTCAATGCATGCTCTCATCAGGACACAGCTTATTTTGGATACGGTTGTGGGCTATTTTACTGCTTGATAAATAAATATTATCTGTGTCATCAAATAAATGTTTGTTCTATAAAGCAAAAAAAAAATGATAGGAGAATAGTATTTGCAAACAGGAGGGAAACTGTTTATTTGTGCAGCTGAAATTCGTGTAAAACCTGTGAACATCAACCTGATTACTTTATTCAATGTTGATATAATTACTACTGTATGTTCAGACACATTAATCAGAATGATTTCATTACAGATTAAACCAAAAGAATCCATTTAAGCATAGCCAGCGTCTTTAGTATGCTAGTTAGAAACCTGTGGGTAGTTAAACCATTTGAAGATGAAGCTGTTGTTTGATTCTGATTGACTGGTGAACATTTTAGGATGTTGAATTATTTTCAGGCAACCAGACAAGCATTAACAGCAGTACAGTTTTACATCACTACGCTGAATGATTTGATATCTTCACAGGTTATTTTCACAGCCTTTTGTGAAATATTCTGTCAAAAATCAAATGCAAACAAAACAATCTGCGTGAGTTGTGCAAGAAGCCAGTGCTATTGAGCACAGACACCTGACAAATGTCTTGAAATAGACCCTTTTCACATTTCCGGGCTTCTCAGCAGTGATGCTCATCACAGTAAACTTGAAGAGCAGTGATGGGAGGGAACCACAAATAGATTTCTTACATTCCAATCAGCTCCAATAACAAAAGAAAACCTCCATGATAGTGTTTGCAGAAAATGGAAACAAATTAATTGTGAGACTGGCAGCCACAAGTGTATGAAGAAAATGTACTGTCCTGCCCATAGACGCTTAGAAACACCTCACATACGCATTAACTAGATTTTTTTATTTGGGGGGGGGGTTGTAATATGTTGGAAACATGATATGATATAAAGTATAGCTTTATAAAATGTACATACTTAAAAAAAAATAAATAAAAATAATAATAATAATAAAATGTTTAGGATTTAAGAAGCTGATGAAACATGTCTCCATCTTATGAAAAGTGTCAGCATCTGAACAGCGTTTAGGTGTGATAACCATAGTATAAGCGAAAATAATAATTCAGTGCGTCACTTGGTTTCATGGCAGAATCAAAATGTCAGGAGTACATTATTTTCTAATAAATTGTGTTCTCAATTATTCCTTACATAAATGTATTACTACTAAATCTAATAGAGAGAGAGAGAGAGAGAGAATAATTCTGTGCACATTTTCAGATTTATGATTTTTCTGCAAAACAGAAACGAGCACAAATACCTTCCTTTCAGAATATATATTAGTATATAAAAATACTAATTGTTTTTTCACTGTTCATAATAAATAAAAGCATCACTTTGAACCATAAAAAAATAAATCCACAACTCTATTGTGAAAGTCTTTCCTGTCATGTTTGATCAATTTGATGTATCCAAGTGTTAATTTCTTTAAAAGTTACATTTACAGATACAGTTGAAGTCAGAATTATTAGCCCCGCTTTGACTTTTTTTATTTTCATTTTTTATATATTTTCCAAATTATGTTTAACAGAGCAAGGAATTTTTCACAGTATGTCTGATTATATTTTTTCTTCTGAAGAAAGTCTTATTTGTTTTATTTCGGCTAGAATAAAAGCAGTTTTTAAAAAAAAAACAAGGCCAAAATTATAATCCCCTTTAAGCTTTATATTTTTTCGATAGTCTACAGAACAAACCATAGTTATACAATAGCTTGCCTAATTACCCTAACCTGCCTAGTTAACCTAATTAACCTAGTTAAGCCTTTGAGTGTCATTTTAAGCCATATAGAAGTGTCTTGACAAATATCTAGTCAAATATTATTTACTGTCATCATGGCAAAGATCAAATAAATCAGTTATTAGAAATGAGTTATTAAAACTATTATTAGAAATGTGTTGGAAAAAATCTTCTCCCTGTTATACTAAAATTGGGGGAAAAATAAACGTAGGGGCTAAGAATTCAGGGAGATTTTATATAATTTATATATGTATTATTATTACGTAATGCTAATTATTTATAAACCACAGTAGTAAACTGTGTACATTTCCAATTATATCCACAGACACATAAAATAAAGTTGCTATTTTACATATTTTGCAAAACAAAACAAACAAAAAAAAAGAAACTGATTGTTGTAGGGCTGTGTCTGGTTTTGTGTTGCTGTCAGTGTCTACAGAAAGCAGCTCCTTCTCTTTCCTTCTACAGATCCAGAATGTCTAAAGACCAGTTTCTTTTCCACCTTCTCTCCTTTTTACAGCATGATGTGGCGTGTGCATCTCTCTTTTCTCTCCCTCTTGATCCTTTTTGAGCGAGGCCTGTTCTCCTGTGCTGCCGTGCCTGTTCCCTCCCTCTATCCACCATTCTCCTGCCTGTCCCGGTTCTTTTTTGTTTACCATGTGCTTCGTTCTTGCATTGCAGGCCAACGGACATAGTTTCTTACACATGGAGCATGAAACCGCAGTGTCTCTTCTGAAGAATTTCCCGAAAACTGTGGACTTGGTAATCTTAAGGGAGAGCACAATATAAATATTTTTATAGCTTATAAAGACTTCTCACCCCGACGGAACACAGGAACTTGTACATCATCTTTTTATCTAGGAAGAATTTTGCCAATTGCTGGACCAATGGCAAATTCCAGTGCCAAATGTACACTAGAGGACATATCTAATAACGTTACATACGGCTTACACATTCTGCACCGACATACATTGGTTGAAATCTTTGGTTGATGTTGTTGATATTCTTTATCTCAGCCTGTGGCTGTAAGTGGGTGCATTTTTTTCTTCTTTTTCCTGCTTATTTATATGGCGTATTATTTTGTACCTATTTTTCCTAGCAGCTTTTCGGTTTGAGCATGAAAGCACATCTGCTTTTAAGGACATTTACCCACCATAACACTGCCTCAACTTTGTAAATGCCTTGTGTAAATATATACATTTACAACTCAAATGTGATTAGAGCATAGAATGTGAATGAAAGACACACTGATGATTTTTCTAACACATCCACCAGTTTTTATAACAAATTTAACAAGGGTCACGATTTAGGGAAAATGCCGACGACAACAACAAAAAGTCCCCTTTTAAATCTTGATGAACGTTCTGTATTTGCACAAATCGAATGACAGAAAATATTCCCCAAGCAATATTTCTCCCGTCCTTGACGTTTTCCTGCAGCACCCTCTATTGGTATTGATGGAGATTTAATTTTATTTTTATTCATTCGCTAGGTAAAGTGAATGTACGTTTCCACGTTCTTCAATTTCTCCCACAGCTTTTGTTTGGTGCCAGGAAAATTCACGCACACAAATGATGTATAAAACATACTTCACACATTACAGTTTAAATGGGGGGAAAACTAGCTTAATTCCAGTCGCATTGTTGTTGTATGCTGCTTTAAGGTTTTTTAAATCCTTTTTTTAACAGAATAACAAAGGGAATTCCTGTCATAATGAATAAAACAGACTAGATACAGTGTACACATGTAAGGCTTTACTGATTAGAGCATGCTTTCACTCTTAAACTTGTTTTATTCGGATGCTTAATAGGGGTCTTTGTGTTTTGGACAAACTGTTTTGTTTTGTTTTTTTACATGAACACGGTTTCATTTCTTTTGGCTTTTTTTAAATTTGATTTATTTTATAACCAGTCATCGTTGTGATAAAACAGTGCCATAAAATCCCTCCCAAAATCCTGGGCATGTTTCAAAAATGTTGCTAAAAATGTAGCATTTCGATGAAGAGCTGAGCCCGACACAACACACAACAGCCACTGCGTTTAGCTTCTGAGAAAGGTCATTACGGATGGACGATGATGATGCAATTAACTGTTCAAATACTATTGTGAAAGAACATTTGATAATAATAATGATTATTTTTACTAAATGTTTTCAGATGATTTCTAATATATTGATATATATATAATTAGCTATGCTCAAATTGTTAAATTTTATAAAGAACACAAAACCAATGTATGGACAGAGAGCAAGACTGTGAGGGATGGAAACACTAGAAACAAATATGTACAATTCTTTCTCAAGTATAGTGAATTTGTGTCATAAACCTATATATGTATATGAATATACAAATGGTCATTTTTGTATGTGTTTAAAGGCCTATTGAATATAAAAAGGTAATATATGGTACTATTCAGTCTAATTGCAGTATTGATGTAAATAATTATGAATGGAGACATTTAAATAATTTATTACGATAGATCGTGAATGTACTTAAAGCTTTCTGCAGTATTAAGACTTACTGAACTTGAATGCCGTTTGATTTTTTGTGCAAAAAGTAATTATATCTAGAAGAAATTATTCAATTTAGTTTCAAAGAATTAGTGACGATTTATCATATCATTTCTTTGCACATGCAAGTTTACTCCTTCCGACTTTTTTTTTTTTCCTGTATTACCGCAAATATGTAATTGACGACATATATTCTGTGTCTAGAATGCATTTTGCAGATGATATATGTACATATTTAACAAATACATTTTAGTTAAAAAATTTAAAATGACAAACCTGTATAAAAAGGAGAAGAACGTCCAATGATGTTATTGGAGCCATTTTCGGCTTTGGAGTACAGAATTTTTTCAGTATCTAAGAGGTGTTTTGAATAATGTATCTTTATTGTACAAATAATAAAAATGTCACTATTGTTACTACTGGTCATCCTGTGGTCCTTTACTGGTCATCCTGTGGTCCTTTACAAACCATAAAACGCTAGAAAGTCATTCATATCCTCATTTATTTGGTGCTTTCGTAACGAAAATAGAAACGTTCAAAACCAATTACAAAACTTAAAACAAGCACGTTTTTGTTGTTCGGTTGGTTCTCTTAATTTCATTACATAGCATGCACTTGGTTTATTTTAATTAGAAGTCATTACAAAATTCATAATTATTTATTTGAAGGGTATAATGGCAGGTATCATTATTAAAACAAGTGGAAGAAGATAAATCGTGTCTTTTCATGTTTTTTTATATATGTATATATGGCCATGGAGTGCAAATAAAGTGTTATGGCACACAAATTGATTGTTTTTTCACCGACAGCTGAATTGTCTTTCATTTTCATGTTGGAATACGACTTCGGAGATACTCGAGGACAGCATCTGTGCCTTTAATAAGGATGGCAGCTCTTGGATTACGGAAAGGATTCCCATCAAGCATTAGAGCCCTAAAGACGAGATGAATCATACGCACAAGTTAAACGAACACGCTCAAAACCTCTGCCATGCTTAGATTAATCTGTTTTCCAGAGTTTTTGTCCACTTGCAAATATAATTACTTTCCTCATTTTCATTCTGATAAAAGAAGGAGCCCAATTTTGACTGCAGTGTTTGCTAGAATCAAAACGAAAAAAATGTCCCTCACCTCAGACTGGTACAGTTGCCGAGCTCCGGTGGCACTTGCATGATGTCATTGTTGGACAGATCCAGGGTCGACAGCCTACTTAGAGTCTTCATTTGGACAGCATCAATGCCTCCAACTTGATTGCTGCTGATTAAAATGGTTTCTAGGGATGGGATTCGGTACAGCACTTCTGGGAATGACTTAAACCTAAAGATACATACACAAACATTTAAAATCACAGCAAACATTTAAATAATAGTAATAAACACCATTTAGGGTGTTTTCACACTTGTATTTTTTTTTTCTTTTGTCAAACCAAAATAACAACTGCATCTATCATTATTATTGTGACAGCACTGATCCAAAAACAATGGAATCCAATTGTTGTTTCTGCATACATATGGTGTTTTGTTTTTGTCAGTTGAGTACTTGTGAAAAACAAAAGCTTTAAAAAAAAAATGATTAAACTACAAAAAAATCTGCTACAAGGAGAATGGTTTCTGTAAAAGGCCACATCAAGACTACAGTAGTCAACATTTGTAGTGGATCAAAAAGCATTTCAAATTGTCCTAAGACAAGAATTGGCATTGTTCAACAGTTTTAGAACAACTTTAATGAAAGGTTGAGCCACTTCAAATGTTGACTACTGTATAAGAAAAAAACAGGTGTGCTGGGGTAATCGGTCCATTTAACTGTCACATCTTAATATTTCTTTATTTAACCAGGTAAAAAATCCATTGAGAGCAAGATCTCATTTACAAGGGTGACCTGGCCACAGGTCTGCAGCACATGACTTTATGAGAAAAAATAAAATATATTATAATATATTATAATTATATACACACACACGCTTTAGTCTTTTATGCATACTAAATTACAATGTAAAAACATTTTCACTAAGAAATGAATTGTTGTTGTTTGATGTATACAGGGTTTCTTCAGGTTTCACCAAGTCAAATTTAAGACTTCTTAAGACCATAAAGAATGAATTTTCAGACTTGTATAGACCATTTTAAGAGATATAAACTATAACAATGGTTCTAATGCATTTCCTGTTTTACATTTTTTATTTCCATAGCATTCAAGAATCCAAAAGGGTCCACATATTGATAAATAATGTTATGGCAGCCGTTTTAACATTAAGATATGATTAAATTGGCTCCTGTTACAGTTGTGAAATAGTCAACAAGTAGGAAATGTTCATGGGCCAATGATATCGCCACATTGAAATGGTCTATAGGGATAAAAGACCTTCTTTTAATGGCCTAGCAGAAAAAAAAATGTACTTGCCCTATGGAAAAACTAATTCTTATCAGACACTAAATATTAGTTATTTATAAATATAGTTTTGCTAAAAGTTTTATTGAGGTGTATTGTTTGTAATTGGATGTGTGTTGGATCGATTGAGTAGCTTTACATACACAAAAGAAAATTAAGACCCATTTAAAATGATTTAAGAAATACAAGCCTGTAAGTCATTGAATTTAAGACTTTTAGGCCTAAAATTTAGTTTTTGAAATTTAAGACATTAAGACCCTGCAGATACCCTGGTATAAACAGGATAGAACTAAATTTAATTTTTATTTAAATCGGGATGAGCTCAGACATTTCAGCTCAGTCTGAATATTCCAGAATGAGGGAGCGGCATGGCTAAAAGCTTGCTTCCCTATTTCAGTTTGAATGATATACATTACTTGAGATGTCACATCCTGCTTTTGGTTTGTACAGATGTCTTTGGTCAGTGCTGCACTTATATTTCAGTCACTGAAGTTTATTTAAAAATTTGTTTGGTGCACACCACGTTTCAGATGGCAGCATTCACTTGCCAAATGTGAAGACACCCTCTGTCAAACTTTATCCACAAGGGGAAGATGGTACTGATGAAACTTACCTATTAAAAGACAAAATAACACTCCGCAGCTTGGTTAAGCCTTCCAACTCCATTGGCAGTGAGATCAGTAGATTGTTCCTAAAGACAAAACATTACTTTAATACATTTCATTAAAGTAAATTATGATAAAACATCACTTTTACGTCATATGTCAAGTGTATTCTCATTTAAATATATTTGCTTAAAGGGTACCTATGGTGAAAAATTGTAAAAACTTTTAAAACCACTTTTAAAGCTGTTTGGACAGACATGTGTGTAGTATAGTATAAGTATAGTGTATAAACTGTCATATTGGGGTGAAATAAACACTCCCAGTCCTTTTTTTTTTTTCAAATTTAACAACATAAAAACGGTGGACCAATTGGAGCGGTTTTCAGATCGACCGCAACTTTACATAGGATTGTGGTCCCACCGCCCACCAATATTGATTGACAGCTGCGCGCATTAACATGTCTCCGTAGTAATGCATATAATCATATCAACAACACAGGATGAGCGCAAAGAAATAAAAGGGAATAAAAGGTCTGTTCAGTTTGCTAGGATCATCAATCATCATCAAACATGATCAAGAGTGAGTTTTACAAGTTTAAAATAGTGCATGTGTGTAATGAATTCAGCGATTTACTTCAGATTCACTTCATCAGCACAGCTGCGTGACAGAACAATTATAAAAGATGACGTTAAATCGAGTTTATTTTGTACATTAACATAACAGATCCATACAGCAGGGGAGATTACCAGTATCATGTCACATATGCGTGCAAAACGAGTGTAAAGCTTAACGAGCTGTCTGTGTTTGTGTGTGACTGCGCTATGTGTGTGTGTATGTGTGTGTGTGTGTGTGTGTTTGTGTATGTCTGCTCTGTGTGTGTGCGTATCCTCACTGTGTGTGCGTGTGAACTTTGTAACGACATCGTGTGTGACTCATTGTTGCAACTCCACAAACAAAATGCATCAAATACTGATTGTTAAAGTTCTTACTGTAGTATTTCTCACAAACGTTACGCGAGATCTGCTTCCTGAGGCAGCTGAGGGCGGCGATTGAGGCATGTTGCTGACAAGCACATGGGAACGGTGGGTGGGGAGGACTAGCCTTAAAGGCCCAGTGCAAAAAAACACGCAACAACCTTTACCCAGCTATAATACAGGCACATCAAACTGCTATAATAAATAATCTGATCGGTGTTTTGAGCTGAAACTTTACAGACACATTCTAGGGACACAAAAGACTTGTATTAAATATGAAAAAGGGGTAACCTATGTGCCCTTTAAAATTATGCTACACTAAACATCTAAATTCTGATGTCTTTTTTCGTTATTTTATTGCAACATGTACACATCTAAGATCTAGCAGCCACCGATAATTTTTCTTTTCTGTGCAATCTTAAGAACAGAACATTAAAGGCTGTGAAATGTTACTGGTGTGACATTCAGAAGCAATTGAGAACCACTGAATTTGTAAAATTGCATCTTGAACATTGCAACTTAAAAGGCATAAAATAAGTTTAAAATTACCTGAGATCTATATGCACCAGCTGTTTTAAATGACAAAAGTCAACCGGAATGGTCGTTAGCTTGTTAAATCCAAGATTAATGTCTGCCAGAGTGTCCTTTAAATCCACAATTCTGCAGGAAAAGCGAGAATGTTTTATGCTGAGCGTTATAAGTGTTCAGTAAATCTCTAAAGCACTTCTAATGTGGCGTACCTGTGTGGAACAGCCGTCAGCTGATTTTTGCTGAAGTTCACATTGGCCACAGGATTACCATCAACTGCGTCAAACACATCATCGGGAATTGATGCATCTTGTTTTTCACTAAAGAAAATGGGATTTATTTTTTTAATTAAACATGCACAAATTCTAAACTTAAAAGTCACTTATGAGAATGGTTGTGGTTACCTGTAGTCCAGCGTTTTCAGAGTTTTAATGGCATGTACATTAATTTTAGCTTGACTCGGGAGAGTCATTGGTGTTCTTGGCTCTTCTTTCAAGCCTCCATCAGGCTCTACAATTAAGAACATGACAAAATTCCACAATAAATGTAATTATTCTATTTACTTATTTATTTGTTAATTTATTTATAATTTTTCTAGATTAAAAACAAAAGTTCACGACCCAAACAAATTCTATCATTATTTCACCCACACAAATTAATTTCTAATCAAATCTTATTAATTAACCAACAATCTGATGCTTTAAAGTCTGTCTAAAGTTGCTGCTGTTTTATTTCAGTGTGACGACATATTTCCAACTAAAATCTGAATATCGAACAGGGGGCTGGGTTTAACTTTTGCACTGTCAGCAAACTAACAGTTGGGGGCACGTGGCTAAGCATATTTCATCCAAGCCATCAAACTGACATCAGAGAAGGACTGCCATTCCAGAGCAGAAGCAAATTGTCAGATTTCGATGAACAATTACCAAAACAAACTGCTTTTATGTTGATTACCTTGCACAACTTAATTGCTTACAGTAAGATTAACAACATGTGCTAGCAAAATATATGTTACAAATTGTGATTTCATGTCAACTTTAAAATATTTCAGTCATTCACATGAATCCAAGTCTTGTGAAGAAACAAGACTGTTTTTTGTGACAGATTGAATATACGATTTCATTCACATACAAACATTGTGAACAATATTTACAGCAAATTTAGTCAGAGAAGCTGGAAAAGTTAATGAAGTTCATTCTTCTCACACAAACAGATTTGAGCTTTCACAAATATCAATGAGGTTTGTTCTCAAACACCAAGCACTAAGAAATCAAAAGTGATAATGGGATTTTCATCTTGGGGTGAGGTTGTATCATATTGAGGAACTCTACTGTACTCTACAAACTTGGCTTGGTTCTAGACATACCTTGTACTCGACTTCTGAGATATTTTAGGAGTTCACCAGTGCCTTTCTGCAAAAAAGATGGTGTAAAACTTTCTGCTGCACCACTGAGATTACGAAGAACAAAGGAGGACTGAAAAATAGCTTTGAAGCTGTGATCGGTTGAACACTCACAGTCAGGAGATCTCTGCGGATTGCCCTCAGTGGGTTTCCCTCCAAGGACAAGGACTTCAGTTTGGGTAACGTGCCAAGTCCACACGGCAGACTATTATTTCACAAAAGACAGAGATATTGTATGACTTAGTATATTGTGCAGAAGATATTTTGAATAATGTTAAAATAAAATTCAAAATTATGAAAAAAATAAAGAAATAAAAGAAATAAATAAATAAAAATTTCATTGTTTTTGAAAATTATTAGGTATATCAAGATCACTTTCCATTTTTTTGTCTGACCCATTTTATCCATCTATCCACCTACCTACCTTTCAATCCATTTTACACACACACACACACACACACACAATGCATTTTAAAGAACATACTTAAAAAAAAAAAAAACAACATACTGCAACTATTTTTGCTTGCTTGACGTGAATTGTATAATTGCATTAATTATACAAATCACTTTGGAGTATGGTATTTTTATAACATATTTTAAACATACACACACAAATTATTTTTGGGGGGAAATAAATTAGGCTAGATGTTTATATAATAAAAGGCTTTTATAGTGTTTAAAGGGTTCGTTGTGGAGCGAGAGAATGACATTTTTTTATTAAATGTTTGTAAACATGTCATTTTTATTTAGGTCCATCACAATGATATTTTAAATAATTTCTTAATTAAATATAAAATCTAAGTTATGCCCCAATGTGACTTACCATGTTTTATTTTTATAAAATGCGATTTGGATAATTCAAGTGTTTAAACAGCCAAAGTTTTCTGTTATACCATTTCTACTGTACATACAAGTTTGTTTGTTTGTTTGTTTCTAACATGTTTTTCACAACTATTTAGTTTAGGGCAACAGTATCTTCAACCGAAAAGGAACTTCTACATCAAAAGCTACGGGTCCAAAATATTTGAAATCTGTCTTAAAATAAAATACATTGTGTTCAATGGGGGTAAATACTTCTTGTTTTTTACTCAGACATCTAAAAAGAACTTTATTTTGGAGCAGCAATCACAATACCGTGATATTTGAAACCGTGATATTTTTATCCAAAGTTATCATACCATCACAATCTTGTACTATGTGACAGTCATGTAGGACTTATTTTAGGCAAGATCATGTAAATAGTGAGAACATTTTAACTTTTGGGTAGTGTCAACCTTCAAAAACAATGCAATGCTCTTCTGTATTGGATGAGAATTTAGTTTCCCAGTGGAATCTTTAACAGAACGTATGAGCTCCATACTTGATATTTTTTTACAGTACAGGATACAACAAACATATGTCCAGCACCTGCTGATGTCATTGTTAGTAAGATCCAGGCGCTCCAGGCCTTGCAGTAGGGTTATTTCCTCCGGAAGGCTCTTCACCTTATTATCTCTGAGCTCCAGCAAACTCAGAGCGTTCAAGTGCTTCAGATGCTCAGCCTCCAATACCTCAATCTGGTTATTTCCACAGTGGAGTTCCTTCATACACATCAAAACCCTTGTGTTAGTCTTTTTCTATACAAAACAACCATAACTTATTGTACAGCTTTTTACCTTCAGCGTTTTACAGCAGGGCAGTTCAGGCAAATAGCGTAGCTTGTTGTGTCTCAAGTAAAGTTGTTCGAGGGACTCCATCTGAGCCAGGACAGGAGGAATGCTCTCCATCTGGTTTCGGGAACAGTCCAGCATTCTCAGGTCTGAGATGTTTGAAAAAAAACAATACAAAGGTTGAGTTTATTGGTTATTGGCCAAAAAATAAATAAATTAGCTATGAGTTACATATCTAGCCTTTTACAGTTAAAACATACTTTTCATTTGACTGATGGCAGGAGGGAGACTCTTGAGCTTGTTGCAGGACAAATCCAACTTCACAAGATTTTGGAGGTTTGCAACGCTTTCTGGAATATCTATTAGATGATTGTTGGAAAGATCCTTTGAAAGGGAAGATATTTTATAGAACGTCATTCACAGCATCATTTTTGATTCCTTAAATTTTAACATTAAAATTATTTAAAAGCTACCATAATTTGGGTCAGTTTTTGAAAGTTGGAATTTGCATTAAACTGAAAATGACAGTAAATACATGTCTAATGTTATAGAAGACTCTATAGAGCATGACCAATTTGGTCACATGTGCGACCTAATTTCTCAATGGTACGACTAAAAATCGATAAGTATCGAAGGTAAAAAATAAATAATTTTTTAAAAAGTCTCCTACTGTGGTTCAATAGACACAAACTAGGGATGCTCATTTCAGTTAATTTTACCAAACCTCACAGATATTTTTGGTTGCATAATTTTTAAAAGTGTAGGTTAAACTAGTGCTTTTTACATCGCTTAAGTTTATTTAGTTTAAGCTGAAAATGCAAATGAAAAATGTAGCTTTATTTTTCTGTCATTTTTTAAATTAGTAGAATTTTGGTTAAGTCAATATTGCCTATATAGATAGCATTTTTAACTGCGGTGTTAAATGTGATCTGGTCGAAAATGTGGGTGCACCTTAGAAAACATTTTGCGCGCACCAGTGCACATAGTTAGTCTAGAGCCCTGTTATACACTGCAAGACTTCATTAAAGCTAAACCATCCAACTATGAATGACTTCTGAGAATGACTTCTCAACTATAAAAAAAACTTAACTAATCGTTGCTAAAAATGAAAAGATTAGTGATTACAAAAACACATGAAAAATTTTAAATCAAAACAATTATACTGTATTCATGGTATTTCTGGTGAGTGTACAAAAAACTTCAAATAATATATAAAATAAAAAAACTATTAAAAAACCTTTGGAGTTTGCTATTGGTCAGAAATAAATCTTTAATAAATCACTTACAAGGTCATCCAAGTTAACCAGCTGCCCCAGATCTTGAGGAATCTGTTCAATGAGATTCTGTTGCAGATGGAGACATCGCAGGTTTGTGAGTCTCCAGACACCCAAAGGCAATTCTGTCAGTTTATTGTGACTGCAGAAAACATTGAGTATTATGACACAATATAAACATTAATATATTGTGTTGTACACTGTGATATCTCCATCAGCACCTCAATATCAGCTTCTGTAGCTGCTCTAGATCTCCAATAGAATCTGGCAGAGAGCTAAGCTGATTGTCATGGATCTAGAAAAAGGCAGACAGACATTGAAAGCAAATACATTTAGACCATAAAACTCTGAAAAAAGTAATTTACTATACGAATTCTACTCATGACATCATGAAATGTTTCTAAATTTTATCCTGCGTATTCCTGTGCAACTGAGATCTAAAACACTAAACCAGTCATAATTGTAATTTTTTTTACATTTATCTGATATTTATACATTTTTTATATTTATACAACAAAAAAGTCATGTAAATCTCTTTAACTTTCTATAAATAAATATAATAACACTGAAATGTACCACAAAAGTCATATCTACATATTAGGGAGTCAAAATTGTTAAGTACTGTTGTAATATTTTTTTATATTTAGCTATTTATTTATATTTCATTTTAATGAATAGAATAGAATAGTGAAACCTACATCCAAGACCACCAGGGCAGGCAGGAGTTTGACATCATCAGGGATGCTCTGGAGTTTGTTGGAGGACAGAAGGAGTTTGGTCAGATCAGTCTGTTCCCACCACCGATCTTCAGCTCCAAACGACACATTCTGCTTGGCTTCCTGAGGTGTGTCTAAGTTCAACCTCCATACACTATCAGGAACTGAACAAACAACAATAATTACAATCACCAAAATATCACGATTAACGTTACAGAAATTATTGTTATTGCGGTAAGCCACGATATTTCTCATTCAAAGTTTAGGAAACTGAAATATCTTACAGAAACATCTTTGGAATTTAAATCACGTCTGTGTGCTATTTCGCGGCCTCAAATGACAGTCACTGCATAAAGTGTAATATTTTGTCCACTGAAGTGTGTTTGAAGTGTTGCTCCAGGACTGTTAACGTTACAGTAACGTTACCTTCAGTTAGACCGCGCCCGGACAGATTGAGCTGCCCGCTCTTTCTAGCAGCTTTCAGTAAGCCATACGGAACAGGACAGTCCTCCTTCTCTTGTCTGAATCCTGCTCTTGAGTCCACGTGTGCTCCTTTTTTAAAACGAGACATCAATGCGATGTTAAAACACCTGTAAACTTGAATGAGGTTGTATAGTTGTGAAGTAAACGATTGTAAGCTGCAGCTATAATAAGAGACCCCCAACCTTTAAAATAAAAGTCGCTAGGAAAGAAATTTGTTGACGTAAAATATTATTAAAAATTACATTTGGATTTTGAAAAATATTTTATATAAAATAATACATACTCATTCACGTTAAAACAGAATTTTTGTTGTACATGTATTTTACATTTGAGTAGATATTTAAAAAGATTTCTTACAGAAGGTTTTAGAAAATATAAATGTATTCACAATTTTATATAATAATAATAATAATAATAATAATAATAATAAAAATATAATAATAATAATGACCTGTGCAGCTTCCAAACTAAACTAATACTGACACTAAAGATACTCTCAACTGCACACACTGAGAAGCTTTTGAGTGTTCAGCAATGCATGGCACATTTCCTCAGCTCCTAGAAATGCAGACGCTTAACCAGATGTGTATGTAAAAGGACAAATGACCTTTTACATACGAAAAAGTTTTCACCACCACCATTTATTTATTTATTCATTCATTCATTTTCTTTTCGGCTTATTACACCCTTTATTAATCAGGGGTCGCCACAGCGGAATGAACCACTAACGTATACAGCATATGTTTCTTGCAGGGAATGCCCAATAGCACATCTTTGGACTTGTGGGGGAAACCAGAGCACCCGGAGGAAACCCACGTGAACACAGAGAAAACATGCAAACTCAAAAACAGAAATGTCAACTGACCCAGCCGAGTCTCGAACCAACGACCTTCTTGCGACAGCGCTACCCACGGCACCACCCTTATTTATTTATTTATTTATTTATTTATTTATTTATTTATTTATTTATTTATTCCCTGCATAGTTTGGCTCCGACCACCACCAACTCACACATGATTAGTCTCTTGTAGTCTTGAACACAAGATTAGTTGGATCAGCTGTGTTTGATTAGGGTTGGAGCAAAATTGCGCAGAGCTGCTACCCTCCAGAAATCGAGTTTGAGACGTATTATTTATTTATTTATTTATTTATTAGGAAATTACTGCTGTATTATCAGCCAATTTGTTGTTGTTGGTGTATTCTGTGAGGCCAGATTCATTTTGTGAAGAGTGTGTAGAAGAGCAGGACTCAATACGTAGCCCTGCAGTGTTCCTGGGGTTTACATGTCGCTTTCTGTGCCTAGAAATAGACTCACTGTCGTTGTCTCGTGTTGTCTCGGCCTATATGATCAGCAGATGGCGCTGTTTTATAAGTACAAAACAGAAAATAGAGATAACGTAAAAAGATTTATATATATATATATATATATATATATATATATATATATATATATATATATATATATATATATATATATATATATATATATATATATAAAGAAATTACAAAAGAAATGAGAAAAAAAGAAACAAGTTTACATTTACATCCAGTTATTCTGTACTGTGACTATATATTGTAGATCACCTGATTAATTTAAAAAACGGTCATAAATTTGGCCATGTATAGCTTATTTGTGTCAATGCCAAATTCACATCACAACACAGATGCAGATGTGTCTCAGATAACATTAATGTGTAAATGCTGTTCAGAGATGTCATAAATGCATTATACAACTATTATAACCATATACTTTGACTCTAGTGGTTAGAGTATATCCTAACAGGCGTAAATGGGGCTTTTATGCAGGAGTACATTGTTACACAAAATATTGATCACATACAGGAGCATTCTTAAATAACACAGGACACAAGCTGGACTAAAATAAAACATTGGAGATATTCACATAAACTGTAAAGCAAATCAATAAAAGCACAACCCTCCTCATATTAAAAAAATAAACAATGATAAACAACAGACCAAGTTTTATGATGCTTGTTTATTTAAAATAAGAGACAGTATGTTGTAATACTTGAGCAGACTCACTGGCCTGGCAACTAAATATTAGTTAAATCTCAATCATTTCATTAAGAAATCGCAACCAAAGCAGGCATTAATAGGACATTCACAAGTCAGCACACTGATATGGGATCTGAACAACACATAAAAATACATCTTTTAAAAACACATATTAAATCACAAAGCAAAAAAAAAAAAAAATTATAGTACACTGTAAAAAGAGATTAGTTAACTACTTAACAAAAAGTGAGTAAACCATTGCTTTGAAATCAATTAGTTAACTCAACTTAAATAAAGTGAGTAAACTCTTTGCCTTAAATTAAGTACACAAACGTGATCATTTTAATAATTAAACTTAACAATTCAAGTTGTAAAAAAAAATTTGGGGGTCAGCACAATCGAATTTCTGTTGAGAAGTTAACTTAAACGTTTTTTACAAATTTAAGTAGGTTGAACATAAAACAATTAAGTTGTCCCCCCAAAAAACCAAGAATTGTGTTGATTCAGCTCAATTTAAGTAAGTAGTTTGAACGAAACAGCAAATGTAATTTTTTAAAGTGTACAACAGGTTTACTTCCTTTAAATAAAGTTAACTTTTTACTTTTATGGCAAAGGTTTCATTCACTTTTTTTTACCTAATGGCTTTTTACAGTGTATGAAACAAATATCAAAAGCACACATTGGTTTGAAAATGCAAGCATAAAGCATAATTTATATATATTTACATCTGTAATCTAGTCCAGTGAGAATTGATCCAACGTGTAAAATCATTTGGACTAAATATTCCCAGAAAAACCCATTTGCTTGAAATTTGATTTTGTTATGTTTTGTTACAGAATTTCAAATTGTCTGAATTTGCCTACCTCAGATTTTTGTTTGTATCATTTTTGGGATGGTTGGCAGTCTAACAAGATACTATCACAAAGAATGGAAACCAAATGGCAATCTTTAAATCAAAAGGACACAGTTTGAGCACATTGTTTAGTTAATGGAATTAAAAATGTCCTTTCCAATACAAACCAAATGCAGAAATAATACTTCTGTAATGGACAAGTTTTCCAACTGGCACTATATTTTTCCCTAGTTATTAAAAAATTAGTTGTATCATATGAGAACAGAACAATTGATAATAAAGAAAACTATCTTTGTTCCGCTTTGTTTAGTTAAAACAGATGAGGATAATAACTTTTCAATCCATTCAGTAGTAAAACTCCAGTGCGTCTGTTGGGATAATGGCTGTTCAAAAATCATCAAAGAGGAAAATCCCAGACACAGCATATTCTCTGATATGGCATGTGCCGTCAAGTAGTTCATTACAATAAAACGCTGGTTCTAAAAGCTCCAATAAACATTGTGCAATAAATATGTAACAGGCAAAGCATATGCACTGATATGGCTATTGCCTTCAGCCAATGCGGAGTATATGAATAATACAATATTGTTCTTAATAACGAACCAGTTCTGGTTTAATCTCTGGCTCAAAGAAATACTTCAACCAACTCTTCTGGTTTCCAATACAAAAAATAATAATAAAATAAATCCCTACACCTACTAAATCTTATCAACGGTAAGTGTGTACTATGTACTGTTTTAATCACAGATCAAATGCACCGCTATTGCTTAAGCATGCTGTAGATTTCGATTTGGCAACACGATGTGAAGTCGAATCACTGAAATACTGGATACATGAGATATGGGTATGGAGGTCAGAGTGGAGATGAGATGAAGCTGCTACAAAGCCAGCAGAGACACCAGGGAGCTCACAATGGACATCAGCAAGAGAGAAGAGAATGAAAACACTGTAATGCACACAAAGTCAAAAGAGTTAGTAGAAGAATGCAAGTGCTGTAAATGTATTTAAGATTTAGGCAATGGAACACGAGTTGAAGTTAGACCTGAGGTTATTATTTGTGTTGACCCTCCTTAAAGGCATAGTTCACCCAAAACTGACAATTCTGTCATTATTTATTCATTATTATACCTGCTTTCTTTTTCCTTCTTTACAGAAAATGTGTTATTTTGACACCAGTAACCATTGACTTTCATAAAATATTAGTTTTTCTTACTATGGGTGTCAGTGGTTAGCAGTTTCTAACATTTTTCAATATTACTTATTATGTGCTCAACAGAAAAAGAAACTCTAAGATTTTTAAAATGTTCATATTTGGAGAACAATCCCTTACGTTTCTTAAGTTAAAGGGCACTTATTTTACCCCTTTTACAAGATGTACAGTAAGATAAGCTCTTGATGTCTCTAGAATGTGTATGAAAAGTTCAAGCTCAAAATACCCATCAGACACTTTATTATAGCCCAGGGGCGTAGCGGACATTTTAAAAGTGGGGGGACGGCCGTATGAGATCATACGTTCATATAATTATTAATCACCTGTTTCTAAATGGTCTGTCTCTAAAAGTGAGGGGGACGTATCCCCCCGTCCCCCCCGGTTGCTACGCCCCTGTTATAGCCTATATGGAATTTGCCCATTTTGCTGTCTGAGTATACTGTAGCTGTTTTTGCAGCCTGTGGCTTTAAATGAAAATGAGCAGCTTCTCTCCCTGCCCACCATTTCCACATGCGTGTCTGCTTCTCATCATGCATTACGTCAGATAAACAGCACAGTGACAGAGACAGACTCGGATGAAGGTAAGTTTATGGGCTCTATTTTAACAATCTAGGCGCAGTCTAAACCTTTACTTTCACTTTCACTTTCTCTCTTTCGTGGATAAGGAAACGTGTTGTCCGCACAGACATCCATTAACCTACATAATTATTTTCTTTTGTTAAGCGCAAAGATTTGTTTCAAAACTATTTCTAAATTCAGTTCTAATTTACAGCAAACGAAAAAATTAACAATAATAACAAAGTGTGGTCAGAAAGCTGAGTTATATCCAAATACACATGCTATGCCCCATATGGTCTAAAACCTGACAGGTGGGCAAATCTAAGCTTGTTTTTAATTCAACAAATATAAAAATGCATATAATAATATTACTATTGCATATAGTAATACTACTGATAATAATAACATTATACAAAAGCAAGTTGTCATGAATAAACTAAAAAAGCCCCCCGAGATGAAGAAGGCATTAGGGCATTCGTTTTTATATTTATGTAGAAAGTAATATTTAAAAAAAATATTTAAATCCTTTAATTCTTTTTCATTTGTAAAGATATTTGTGTATTGCTGTACATCCTGCATGTATTAAGCAATAAGTAAGCGAGGCGCACAACTAACGCGCTCTGCTGGTCTATTGCGCAGTCTATTTCAGTTCCTTAAAATAGCAACATGCCAACAATGCACCTTAACACACCTCTTTTTTAGACCAAAACACCCATGAGTCTACAAAGTGGTGCAAATGGATTTGCTATTTAAACAACATGGCGGAAAAAGGGAAAATTAAGGTTGCGCTGGTCTGAAAATAGCAACACATCATGGAAACACGTCTTACGTCTTATTGCGCTGGGTGTATGATAGGGCCCTATTTGATGTATTTGTGGTGGAGTTTATTCAAGCCTTTCTGAAATGATGAGTCTCGCACAAATGACCTTTACATTACACACAGACATATTAGCGTTTACTTACACCATGCGAATTAGATAGCAATTTTGTTGTCTTTATTACAAACATGCTCTGTTTTAAAAACGTTTTGAACTAATAAAACTTATAAAATCACAGAGAGTTGTAACAAATATTTGAAACCCAGTTTATTTGCAAAAAAAATATTCTGTGGACGTGTGTATGCATGTTATTATAGCAATATGGTGCCGGTCCTATTTTAACTTCAGGAAATTTTTAAAAAGAGACTTACTGTATTGGGTTTCTAACACTCTGTTATGACTGTGGAAACACTATACCCACACACACACATTTTCATCATAGGTGCCCTTTAAAGAATATTTGATATTAAGAAAATTATGAAACATTAGTAGTAACGATAAAAGCAGAAGGAGTGCCACTATGAAATCTTGTTTTTTCTTTTATTTAATCTTTCATTAAGCATTGTTATTATCATTACTAGTAGTGCCAGCAGTAGTAGTATCAATGCCCCATTTAAAAACAAAACAACAAAACAGATTGTTTTATTTTACTGTTAATGAGTTCTTTTTTCCTTTTCAACTTTACATCTATTACTACTACATTAATATATATATATATATATATATATATATATATATATATATATATATATATATATATATATATATATATATATATTCACAGTGGGGCTCTTAATGTATCTCAATTGTTCATTCATTCATTTTCCTTTAGCTTAGTTTCTTGTGATCTGCCAACAATTCCAACATAGGTTTTACACAGCGAATGCCCTTCCAGCCGCACACCAGTACTGGGAAGCACTCAAACACACGCACTCCTTCACTACAGCCAATTTTGTTTACCCAATTCACTTATAGCACATGTCTTTTGGACTATGGGGGAAACTGGAGCACCTGGAAGAAACCCGCGCAAACATGGGGAGTATATGCAAATCCCACATAGAAATACCAACTGGCCCAGCCAGGACTAAACACATGCCACCCCTTCAATAAATATTTTAAACTGGTTTTTGCATTTCCACATTGGTCAGATACACGCATGCAGACTGGCATACCTGTAGATGAAGCCGAGCACTCCATGGCTATCAGTGAATCCAGATAACTCTGGCCAAGCCATTCCTCATATGTCTTCCTCTCTCCAACCCCAATCAGTGTGATGGTCGAGTCCTTGAAAATCAGATCAGATCCCTCGTAGTCTTTGGAGTCAAACATCTTGAAGCCCGAGGCAGAATTAACTCCAAAGAATCTCTGAAAGATGCAAACCAAAAAGTCACAAAAAGCACTCGATTCTTGAAGTTCTCAGAAATATTACATGTGGAGTTACCGAATCTACCTGAGCTTTGTCCAGGAGACCAAAGATGATGTGGTGATTGGTGTCAGGCCTTATCATAACTGCATGGGACGGGACTCGGGCCAGATTACATTTAGTGAACTGAGTGACTTCAGCACGAGACTCCTGAGAACAGAGCAGCTGAAATTCACGAGAGTCCAAGTTTACAGCCCAGGGGTCAGTGTTGTTTCCTGAAAATAGCAATAGCAAATAGCAATTCTGACATCAGACGACTGCTAGAGACTTAAACACACTCACATACAGACACAAAGTAAACAGAATTCAATTTTAGAAAATAAGTATTATTCAAGTTCTTTTTAGAAATGTTACCCTTACACAAGAAACTTTAGTTGAAACTTTTTAGAATGTTTTTTTTGCATGTATATTGCATCATATTTGGAAGTGTGGGATGTCTAAAGAGCTTAAAAACCTCAACACTCTTCGAAAATAAAGGTTTCAAAAATACAGGGCTGTCAAACTTTATATAAGTTTATATTTCTGGAGGGCTGCAGCCCTGCAAAGTTTAGTTCCAACCTAACTCCAACATACTTAACTGCAGGTTTCAATCAAGCCTGAAATACTCAATTAGTTTGATCAGGTGTGTTTATTTAGGGTTGAAACTAAACTGTGCAGAGCTGTGGCCATTGCGGATTTTGACACCTGTGCTATAGAAGTTCCAAAAAGAACCTTTTAGTTTACAGTTTTAAATAACTTTTTTTATTAACACAAGAACAATTTAAAAATAGAAAATCTTTTAACTTGCAGCTGGAAGGACATCCGCTGTTTAAAACATATACTGGATAAGTTGGCGGTTCATTCCGCTGTGGCAACCCCAGATTAATAAAGAGACAAAGCCAGAAGGAAAATAATTGAATGAATGGAAATTTTCTATAAAAAAAACTATTAATTGTGTTTTTTTTTCAAGTTAAAGGTTCTTCATAGAATATTTGGCGTCAGTACTGAATCTTTATCTGTAAAGTGTATAATATAAGAAATTATATATTATATATATATATATATATATATATATATATATATATATATATATATATATATATATATATATATATATATATATATATATATATGTATATATATATATATATATATATGTATATATATATATATGTATATATATATATATATATATATATATATATATATATATATATATGTATATATATATATATGTATATATATATATATATATATATATATATATATATATATATATATATATATATATATATATATATATATATATATATATGATATATCATATAATTATATTTTTATTATAATAAATATAAGAAAACATAAGAGATCACTATAAAATTTTATTTGTTTCTGGATTTACTTTATTATTTAGCTATAGCCTTAGGTAAAAAGTTGATATTTATTTACTAACCTACTTACCTATACCCTTCTCTAAACCCAACCAATAGTATTTTCAAAAGCAAACATAACAGAAACCATGCTTAACCATGCTTGTGGATCATGCTTAACCAGACTTATAACATGGCAAATTTAATAATATGTCAAAATTAAGTGAGTTTTAATCCAAATAATCTACCAATGGGGTAAGCAAAATAATCTTTTGTCAAAACGAAAAACAATTTTATTGATGGTATTTTTTTCAGAATTTCAACAAAAAATAATCACATTGACAATTTTCTTTTTTTTCACAAAATGATTACTGGTCATTTGTTGTGATTGTAAATCTGGGATATTTCACCAAATACTGATTTCTTAACTCTTAAATAATAAGTTTTCTCAAAACTAGCAAAAATATGACATCTTAATTATTGCAATATAATGATCTAATAACATTTTTATTTTAAATTTGGTAGAAATGCCATGAATAGACATTTTTAGGTGGATTTTCATGTTTTTCAAAACTTTTCAGTTCTGTTGTCTTCAAACTCCGAAAGAATGAGGATGTGACGAGATGTTATGTTTTAATTATTACTATTCCTACAGTACGTATGTGTATATTTCTTTCTAACATTGTTATTTAATTAAAATTACAAAACACAAAAGAACTGGGCGATGCAGTGAGAGCAAGAAGGTCGCTGGTTTGAGTCTCGGCTGGGACAGTTAACGTTTCTGTTTCAGTTAACGTCTCCCTGCGTTTGCGTGGGTTTCCTCCGGGTACTCCGGTTTCCCCCACAGTTCAAAGACATGTGGTACAGGTGAATTGGGTGGGCTAAATTGTCCAAAGTGTATGAGTGTGAATGAGTGTGTGTGGATGTTTAACAGGGATGGGTTGCCGTTGGAAGGGCATCCGCTGCGTAAAACAAATGCTGGATAAGTTGGTGGTTCATTCCGCTGTGGTGACCCCAGATTAATAAAGGGACTAAGTCGACAGGAAAATGAATGAATGAACACAAAAGAACTACTGTATGAGTATATCTACCTTGAACATCTATAGTGGTCACTATGGCCACATGCATTTCAGTGTCTGCTAGACTGCTACTGTGTCTGTGACTTTAAATATGGGTGCCTAGCAACTTCGTGCTAGCTTAAACATAACTTTCTTTTCTTTTTTATAATAATTTTTTCAGGGTTTTCACCTTTAATGTATAGGACAGTAGAGATTATTGACAGGTAAGCATGGGGAGCAGAGAGAGAGGAAGGATCGGCATAGGACCGCAAAGTGGGAATCGAACTCGGGTCGCCGTGAGCACCGGAGTGCATTTGTCGACGCACTAACCACTACATCACTGGCGCCGACATAAACATAACTTTCTGATAACAAAAACATAACTTTTCTTTTAAAAAGCCTTCTCCCTTGCTTGTGAAAGTGAAAATGAAAGTGAGGTGTAGACCTCTGCGGGCAGTTTAGTAGCCTAACTGCACATGTATAGGCTGTATTAACAAAATATGACATTTTTAGGGTAATTACTTAAATATGACAACAGACATTCAAAGCTTATTTTAATATCTCAATAGAAGCTTTGAATGTAATTATGATGTGACAATATGAGAACAGTCTAAATGAGCACTATGGTAATTCTAGTAGTTAAAGAATTATTGAAAAAAAAAATCATTATTAAAAATTCCGGAGGGAATCCATGACAAACTAATATCATGACTGAACAGCTCTGATATTTCTAATTAAAAGTGGCTTAAAGCAATAGAGGATTTTTGTGAGTTACCATCTGTGTTCTGGAATACAGTGGAATGTTTGACAAAGGCCACGTCACCATGATTTTCAACAAGGCACCTAGAAATAGAAGCAGAAACAATGCTGAAATACTCACAGTAGCTGTCATGCAGATAATGGTAAAGCACAAATTAGTAATGATTTATTATGTAGTGGCGTGAGTTACCTGAATGCTCCATCGTAGCCGTCATACAGGTCTTTGCCTTTGACACACCTGAATTGACCACTGGAGTCTCCAATGCACTGCTTACACAGATTCTCAGGAAAATCTTTTTGATCCGCTCCAGGTACACAGGCTGATTCAAAGAACTCCCCAGCAGCTAAAAGCACATTCACACTTGCTTATTTACTATTTATATTCATCATTAGTACATTAGTATCAGTACTGCAAAAAAAATCCCTATATATTTTTTCATGCATAAACACTTTTAGTGAAACAATTTTAGTTCTTTATCCCTCTGAAGTCATGTATCGTGTTTTTTTAAGTCAGCACAAAAGAAACTCAATACTCTACCTACAGTATTTTTGTCTTACAGATAAGTGTTATGCATACTTAAAAACTGTAAAGTGTTTTTATTATTTGTGTGCACCTTTAATAAAAAACAAAACTTTTTGTATTTAAAAAACAGATGTTTTATTTAAAGAGCGTGTTAGTTAAATGTGCCTATGCAGGTCCAAAACACTCATACGCGTTGCTTTTTACACACACAGGGATGCACAGGAACACACAAATATCTTTACATTTTTAAAAATGAAAGCATTCAAATTATTTATGTTTATTGTTTTTTTATGTTATATGAATATTTAAGACCCATTGATTTGATTGTCTATTAGTCTGGCCATAAAAAAATATTTACAAAAAATATTTTAATAAATAAAAGCATTTAAATTATTTATGTTTATTGTTTTTTTAATGTTATATGCATATTTAAGATCTATTTATTTGATTGTCTATTAGTCTGGCCATAAAAAAATATTTACCAAAAATATTTTAATAAATAAAAGCATTTAAATTATTTATGTTTATTGTTTTTTTAATGTTATATGCATATTTAAGATCTATTTATTTGATTGTCTATTAGTCTGGCCCCAAAAAAATATTTCACTATCTACTCACCCTGAAGTGGTTCCAAACCTTTAAGAGTTTCATTCTTCTGCTGAAAATGTTTTCAAAAAATGTTGGAACCATTGACATCTATAGTAGAAAAAATAAACACTATGGATGTCAATGGTTTCCCGGTTTCCAAGCTTTGTTCAAAATACCCTGCAGGCACAGGATGTCAACATGATGTCATTTTGATGTTGTACCCCAACGTCGGATTATGTTTGCAAAGGAAAATCAGGTTGACGTCAGAACCCAACATCAAATTGACGTCCATGTCCAAAGTCCAACCTAAAATCAACCAAATATCAATGTCAAATCATGTTACACCATGACGTTGTGTGGACGTTACGAGTATGACATCTGTCATACGTTGGATTTTGGTCACTTTCCAACACAACCTAAAATCAACCAAAGATCAACGTAATTTGATATTGTTATTCGACGTCAAAATAACGCTGTCTTAGACGCTGGCTAGACATTAAATTTTTGGTGATCTGACGTCATAACCTAAATCTAACCTAATATTAATGTCTTATAATGTTGTGTGCCTGCTGGGTAACTTCAGAAGAAGAAAGAGATTCAAACAGCTTTGGAACAATTGAAGGGAGAGTAAATGAGTTTTCAGTTGTGTGTGAACTATCCTTTTAATACAGCAATGAGAGTTGGTTGACAAATAGTTACAAATAGTTCTAAATAGTAAGCAAAACTTCAATTACATAATACAAAGAAGAAAATAATAATGGTTTTACTGACAGCTGTGGTTTCACACTTTAGGAGCCCATGTGTGTGTGTGTGTGTGTGTGTGCGCAATGTTTCCCACCTTGGGCCACTTGGCATGTCTGTGGTCTGATGATGCCTTTTTCTATCAGGAGCCCCATAGGAATGTTCCAGCCAGCAGTTCTTCCATAGCCTGTGTGACAGGAGCGCTTGCCCTTGAGGTCGCTGAATCTCTGGATGTCTCTGTTGCTCTTTCTCAGCACAGCCACGGCGTAATAAATACTTCCATCAGTGTCTCCTAAGACAGAGAATCACAGTGGCTTGTGAAAATGAATCATCAGCTATGAATAAAACAGCAAGCACTCCAGAAAATCTTTTCCAAACACAAAAGTTAGCTACGTTCCTAAAAATAAAGCTACTAACACAACCTTTCAGGGAATGATTTCTAAAGCCTCTTTTTATTTGCATGAAGAACAGTTTTTAATAATCTAATGACATTTTGGTAACACATTTTTGGAAATAGTGGTTAGTTTATTAATTCATTCATTTTCCTTCAGCTTAGTCCCTTATTTAGCAGGGTTGCCACAGCAGAATGAACTACCAACTATTTCAGGATGCTCTTCCAGCCGCAACCCAGCACTGGGAAACACCCATACACTCTCACATTTACACACACACACCATTATTAGTTTATTCAATTCATCTATACAGCACATCTTTGGACTGTGGGGGAAACTGGCATGCCCCACGCATGGGGAGAACAGACTCCACACAGAAATGCCAACTGGCCCAGCCGGGACTCGAACCAGTGACCTTCTTGCTGTGAGGTGACAGCGCTACCCACTGTGCCACCGTGCCACCCCAGTTTATTAGTTAATGTTAGCAAATATGTTGTTTATACTAACCTGAACTAAGTGTGAGCATTTAGATCAACATTTACTAATTTTTTATATTATTAACATGCAAAGTTGTGCTTGTGAACATTATACATGTACTGTGAGTTCACAAACTAATAATAAACCACTTTATTTTCATTATTCAGCGTTACAAAGATGAATAGATTCTGTAATAAATATATTGTTAATTTTTTTTTCATGGCAGTACATGCATTCAATTTACCAATGAATCATTATTTTAAAGTGTTACCAAAATTATTTTGGACAATTGAAGGGTTTCATGCATGTTAAAAGATTCCATCAATGTACAAAGTACAATAAATACATTTTCAATGTTCACGTTGTACTCTTTTCAAGTATTTTAATTTAAAAAGGACACATAAATGCCTATTAAACACGTCAAATCAAAGTATTTAGTAGGCAACATTTGAAGTGACTTTCATCAAACTTGTTCTAATACTTGAACAACACCCATTCTTGTCTTACGACAGTTTTCAAAAGCTTTTTTGATTGACTTGAAATGTTGACCACTGTATATTGAGAGTGTACTGCTCTAACCTGTGTAGCTCTCACCAACTGCAGGAATCAAACCATAACTCTTCCCTGCTGTGTAGATGTAGCCTCCATCAAGAGTGATGGCATCAGCTTCTTTATTCTGGAAGAAAAGAATCTCATTCAAACACTTGTGCAGCTTTTTCATCAGCCTTTCTTTTTAATCAGAGTTAAATCAATTTCTCTTTGGTGAAAATCAATAGGATTTTTATTCCTGGAACTTGACTGTTACACTCTATTTGAGGAGTTATAAAAATGCTGGGGAAAAAGTACAAGACTAGAGGAGGTTTGATATTCTAAGGGGCCATGTTCTACTTTTTAAGGTGTAAAATGTGCACTTTTAAAAACAAAAAGTTTTCAGATCGATTCTTTAAAACAATCATTTTGGTTCTTTGAAGAACCCTTTAGAAAACCAATCTTATATTATGAATAAGCTATTTCATGGAATGAAAAGGTTGTTTTGAATATTAACGGTTCTTCATGGAACCATTAGTGTCAACAAATAAGGTTTCTTTTTAGTATTTCAATCTGTTTACAAGTATCAAAGAAACCTCAATAGCTGAAGTATTTAATTTCTTTTCCCAACACTTGTAATACTGTTTTCTCAACACTTGTAATAGGTGATTTGGTATTTTGTTTCTGACCCAAAAGGCTAAATAATTTGTAAAATCATAGCAGATTAGACCAGCGCAGAGCAGAACTATTTAAATTAAAAGTAAATGTACTTATATATTTATTCATTTAAATTGTACTCAAATTCAGAGGATGGGTCAAAATGAATTTAAATGACATCTATACTATACATTTATAGAGGGGAGTTTTAGCTCAGGTAGATCTTGATGAATTCCCCTGACTTATTTCTGGCTAATAACAGATATAGGGATGGCTAGGGAGAGATATACGGTTTGCCAAGAGCTTGACTATGATGTCATTTTTGTATGTTCAATTTACTTAGGTTGCGTGTTTTTTGGATTGTGGGAGGAATCAGAGAACCACGGGAAAACCCACATGAGCACGGGGAGAATGAGCAAACTCCACACAGAAATGTTGACTGGTTTAGTATGGACTTTAACTTCAAGACAAAGATACTGAGATAAGAATCTCTGGTTATTTATAGTGAGTTAGGAATCATCTGATTGGTGAATCAATCATAGGCTAATGCGGGACCAGCCATGAACAATCATAAACACGTGATCCTATTGAAATTAGTTTATAAATAAACTTCACTTGAAAACAGAATTAGGTTAACCATAAAATAGTGCCACTGTCTGAAAAAGATGTAATCTTGGAATCATGAATGTAACTGTAATTGTAACTGGCCAAAAGGGTCTGACGGCAGACTTGAATATGCAAGCTGACACATGCAGTCTCAGACTTGCAATCTCAGACATGTAATCTCAGACACAATGCACTCAATGGAGCTAGACACTTCACTATGAGAGATAGGGTTAGGGGTGGAGTTAAGTGTGAGCATAAAAGCATTGCATGCAGCTCAGCTTGCATTTGCACCCAGTCTGCAGCCAGATTCTTCCCTATTATTAAATATAAACAAATTACAAGTTACCAAAAGATTAAATTAAGAAAGGGTGGGTTTAGAGAAACTAAAAGTGTTTTAGACACTTTGAGAGAAGAGGTTTGCTGTAATGTTCATTATGAGATTAAAGTATACGTTTTTTTCTGTGTTTTGTTGTTTTTGTAAACCTGTTTTAGGAGAGCATCAAAACAATATGAGGAACTTTTATTGTATCACTTTAATAGGACTACTTAATCAATTTAAATGATTGAATATCATACTTGTATTTTCTTCATGCAGTCCTCCACAGATGCCCCATAGACACACTGAATATTAGGAATCAAGTTCTTGCTTTTGAAAGCCACAGCCATGTCTGCACATTTCTGCTGCTCTCCGTGAGACAGGACACACCATTGCAGTTGAGATGGCACATCTGTGTTTGAACATAAAAACACAAACACACACATTACAGAGAAACAGATTTAAATGTGATGTAAAGGAATATGAATAAAAGCCCTTGTGTGACGGAGGTGAAACTATTCACACCTGACTGTGAGCAGTCCATAGCTTTCAGTATGTGATAGTATCGTCCCATCCATTCCATATAATTTTCATTTCCGGCTTGGATGAATTTGGTTGAAGTGTCACTAAATAACAAGTTTCCCCCACCGAAGTCTGCTGAGGAGAACATGGAGAACCCAGATTTTTGCTAAAAAATGAAAAACATGCAAACATATTTATATAAATAAGTGTTAAAAGTATATATTTATATAGTGAGCGTGTGTGTGTGTGTGTGTGTATAGAGTTTAAGTCAGAATTATTAGCCCCCTCAATTATTAACCCCCCTATTAATTTTTTTTCCTCAATTTCTGTTAAACAGAGAGAAGATTTTTTTTCAACACATTTCATAACATAATAGTTTTAATAACTCATTTCAAGTGACATTTAAGTGACATTTAAGGACTTAACTAGGTTAATTACTGTAGGTTAACTAGGCAGGATAGGGTAATTAGGCAAGTTATTGTATAACGATGGTTTGTTCTGTAGACTATCGAAAACAATTATAGCTTAAAGGGGCTAATAATTTTAACCTTAAAATGGTTTTTAAAAACTTCTTTTATTCTAGCTGAAAAACAAACAAATAAGAAAAAATATCAGAAATATTAAAAAAGAAAAAAAAAATTCAAAGGGGGGCTAATAATTCTGACTTCAACTGTGTGTATATATATATATATATATATATATATATATATATATATATATATATATATATATATATATATATATATATATATATATATATATACTGTATATAGTAAGTATTATATATAATACTTTATATATTTTTATATATTATATATATAAATATTACTTCTGACATTACTGGCCTATCTGTTTACTAACTAAATAGCTAATTGACTGACTAATTAATTAATTAAACAATACTCAGTACTGAGTAGATTACAAATTTTGTGGTGCAGATTACATGATTACATTGTAGTCAGTGACGTAAATGTGCTGTCATGTTTTGGATTACTTTTGGATTACTTCTCACATAACCAATTTATCTGCTTATTAAATAAATAACTAATAGACGGACTGACTAATTGATTAATTAAATAATACTCAGTGGGGTAGAATACAAATTTAGTGATGCCAAATACATTGTAGTTCTCTAAATATTTTCTGACAAGTTTTGGATTACTTTTAGATTACTTCTGACATTACTGGCTTATTTGTTTAACTAACTGACTGACCGACTAATTAATTATGGCTTATCTGTTTGTTTGTTTGTTTGCATGTTTGTTTGTGTAAATTGGATTCAAAATCAAAGGGATATGGCTGAAAATGTATATTTAAATGACAATGATACAGATATATATTTTGAACATTCAAATATATATATATATATATATATATATATATATATATATATATATATATATATATATATATATATATATATATATATATATATATTTCAAAATTGGCAAAATTGGGTAAGCCATATGTGTGAATAAAATGTAATCTTGTAAACATAAAAGTGCTGTGTTTGTAATTGAGCATTTTAAAATGTAATCTAATAACAAGTCATTTATTTTTGGAGACTGATTACATACTATCCACTGTACTGTATTACATGACTATGTAAAACTTAATCTTTCAATAATATTATGTGATCATACCAGTCCCTCAGTCAACATGTTGTAGACCACTGAAGTGGTGATGTCAGGATGGATGACAATCCCCCTGGATGGCACTCTGGCCAGATGGCATTTCTCATAATCAGTGACAGGACTACGGGTGCCGTCGCGGCACAACAGCTGATAGTCCTTAGATTGTAACTCTTGAGTCCACGATGGCCCTTTACCTATGACACATAATTAAAATACAAAATTAAAATAATCTTAATATACAGATTATAATTCATCAGCTATCACACTTTACAACTTCCTGAATTATTATTATTATAATGTATACTATACTGTTCATTTTTTATCTGTTTCTGAGCAAATAATGACAAACATACATTTCTATCATAATTTTAAAATAGCCACCCTTTAAAGTGTAACTGGTTTTTACACCAAAACACTTGAAGGATGCTAAACTGCTAAATTTTTAACCCATGTTTTTTTAAAACATTATACTAGACATTTTCATATCTTCATATATAACATAACTTTTGTCAATTTAATTTGATGCAGACACCAAAATGTCCTTGATAGGTATAATTCATATTGACTATACATTTTCAACTTGAAGATCTCTCACTTACTGTAGAAACAGTAGAGGTGTATAAAAGTATACTAATTTAAAATATTAATAATAAACGTGAAAAACAGTTTATATGCGTAAATAAATTAACATATTTTTATGATTACAAAAGTCTCGAGAACTTAAAAAACTAAACTTTATTAAGGAAAATAGATTTATGCTAAGATTTTATTTTACATCTTAATTGTAGTTTTTAAGCATATTATTATAAATGTATTAAAACATTATTTAATATTATTTTAATGTTTGAATGATAAATATTGAAACAAATCATGCAAGTTTTCACAGTTTGTTCAGGGAACATAGAACTGATATTTTTCATTCTGAATTGAGAAAAAACTTCAGAAACTATTAAAAATCATATCATTTAATTTTACTACATTAAAATGCTAATAAGAGCTAAATTAAATTTGATAAATACAGAAACAGTTATTATTCAATAATATTTATTGTTATTGTACGTTAAATGATTATATTAAATATATTACACCACTAAAAATACAGAATTTAAACCATCTGTGCTTCTCTTGGGATTTTGCTGAACCCTTTGGTTGACAACTACTGAACTGAACATTTACCATCAGTGTTCTCGCTGACAGTGGTGTGCTTGACAAAGGCAACATCCCCAGCATCCTCGACCAAACACCTGTGAAGTCCAAAACATCAGTAAACCAAAACAGAGCACATTCCTTGTATTTCCTCCAGATCTGCTTCAGTTCCGTATGAAAAAACAAAGCACACAACACCTGAATGCTCCGTCATATGCGTAATACTGCTCCTTATTGCTTGGATCGCACTTAAATTGTCCAGTTCTGTCTCCCACACATTGCTGACACAGAGAAGGAGGGTCATCTTTAGCTCCAGGGATACAGCTGGCGTTAAAGAAGTCAGCAACCCCTAAAAAAAATAATAAATAATAGACTGTAAAATACTTTTCCATCTGAAAAAAGGCAATTTGACCATTTTAGGTACAATTTTAAAGTACCCTGAGGGATGTTGCAACCCATGACAGACATCATCCCACTGTCAATCAAATATCCGAGTGGGACATTCCAGCCAGCGGTGCGGTTTTTGCCAGTGTGACAAGACTTCTTCCCCCTCAGATTGTTGATGTTGATGGCTGCATTTGTCTTTTTAACCACAGCAACACCATAGTATGTTATGCCTTTTCCTGTGGTTGTTAACAGAATTACAATTAGTAAACCAAACAAAAAAGAAAATACAACACTGCTTTTCATGTGCCTGTCAGTTTAGAAATGTTGCGATTTTTCAGTCTAATGCAAAGAAAATGAATCAAGTTACATTCGATGTGTTTCTTTTATTAAATTTTATTAACTTGTGTCCTTCAAATACAATTTGTAACTATTTCATATCTTTTCTCAAAATGAGTTTTTTTCACCAGCATTGAGCTTTAAATCTCCAGTTTAGGAACACTTACAAAGACTATTCTTGTTTTTTTTTTTTTTTTTATAGAGGAATATGTTCATACATAATTTGGCTTAATATAAACAACATTTGATGCTACAAACTACAAAATAATTGTGAAAATGTATTTGTTTGGCTATTCAGTTTTAAGTTTATTTTTTGCTGAATTTTGCTGAAATTTTTTTTTTAAAATGAGCAAGACTTTTGAACCTGTCTTGACTCTCCATCCATTGTTTTTTGTGATATAACTGTATGCAAATGAGTGCATTTCGTAAACAATGCTCCACTTACATATTATTATTACTAATAATATAATTATTATTACATACAATTTTCTACAACTTGAGAAAAATGCTTAAAAATCAAATTGTAATCAATCAACTAAGTAGACTGATACTTAATTTTTCTTCATTTTTTAATGTGTATTTTACTCCATTCACCAGCCTTGTCTTATGTCTTATTTTGAAAAGTCACATTTTTGAGGGTAGTCCACAGTGATCAATACAGGCATTATCCATTAATAATCAACTAAATGTTGCTGTTGACATTTAATTATGTCCTTAATGACCATACTTCCATTTCAACACAGTTCAGAGGTACGACTTGCATAATCTTGAATGTACAGCAATAACCACAGACTGAATAATGTCATGAAGAGAAGCACATACCATCTGCATCAGATTCTCCTGCTGCTATTTTGAAGCTGGCTAGCTTGCCTATGTCATATATGTCTTTGGCACTGGCTGAAAAGGCATCAACTTCTTTTTTCTGTCAAAAGTCACAATTGCAACTGAATTGTTTAACAATGTTAATTAGAAGACAATGATTTCAGTGTGCTTCTGCAATTAAGATACCATACCCTCATAAAAATTAACAAGCAAAAAAAAAAAAAAAACATGGTTATCAGTCAAAACATGGTAACAACAAATCAACCATAGTTTTGCTACACTAACCATAGTTTAATCAAAGTATTTATAGTTAAAATGTGGTTATACATCGTAATCAATGCACCAAAAAAAAAACAACGACAAAAAAACATGGTTTCCTTTGTGACAGAGATATTAGACTAATTTCAGTGATTCTTTTCAGTTAACTGAAAGATTAATTAGTGAAGGCTGCATCCAAAATAAGCTCTATGACACTGAAGTATTTGAAGTAGCAGCCATTTATTGTGATAAAACCAGGATATTACTGTATCATTATTATCTTTCTATCTCATAATCTACCACAATAACCGGTTTGCACTCAATGGCTAGTAAATACCCTCCATGCACTGTGAAAGTCATGCCAAATCGATTTCCATTTAGTGCCTTTAAAAAATAATTAAATTGTTCAAGATGGATTTTTTCATATCTATTGGAGGTGCCAAATTGGCACGTCCATATTTGTGCAAACAATCTGAACAATACAGGTTAATTAAAAACTAAGCAAAGCTAACATCTGCATTTGTGTTACAAGCACACATTTACTCACATTTTTTTTCTTTACCAATTCTTATGTATTTTGCTATTTTCATTGTGTGCAGTTTATTATCATTATCATCTGTGTTAATTATAATTGTATGAAAACTTTTGGTTATATTTTTACTTCCAAAATATATGAACAATCACTGTTACTTTTTAATTTTTTTATTTATGTAAATAAAAGGTACAATTGAACTTAATTCTTTTTACTTTTAATACTAAAGAGTAGAGTATCTGTACTTTTACAATTGATTTGTGTTCTTCATCCAACTGTTTTTGGCAAGCAACAATCTCTGTGTAGCAGAAAATTGTCTATACTTCATCAACCACATGATTCCAAATATTTTTTTAAAGAGACATTTGGACATTTACTCACTATATACACATTCTCATTTGGTTTCAAATCTTTATGAGTTTCTTCTATTGAACACAAAAGAAGATATTTTGAAGCTGGAAACCTGTGACCATTGACATCCATACTAGTAAAACAAATACTATGAAAATCAATGGTTACAGATTTCCAGCTTTCTTCAGAATATCTTCATTTTTGTTCAGCAGAATAAAAATTTGTAACAACTACATGGAAAGGACACAATGACAGAATTTTCATTTTTGGGTGCCTTTTATATAGAGTTTTTTAAATAGATATCATTTGTTCTGTACTTTAAAATTGTTTAACCAAAACAAACCACATGTATTTAACAACAACTATCAATTGACCATCACCTTATAAAGCATCACATAAACCTTCCATAGACAGACAGACAGACAGACTTACGGTGAGTTTTTGAGCGCATTCTGCTTTGGATGCGGCGAGGACGCACTTCAGCGCAGGCCGGACTGAAGCACTGCTGAAGGCCTGCGCCATGGCTTTACATTTGGACTCCTCCGCGACAGAAATAACGCACCATCTTATTGTACTCTGACCAGACACTGCACCAAATTAATTATATCATCGTTATTATCATTTATGACATAACCAATATGTTTTTTGCCTTTCAAGATTACCTCATATTTTCTAAAACGCGCATGTTGCATTGATAAACATATATAATATATATAAAAGTTTAAATACTGCAGCAATTTATTAAGCACAGTGAAATAAATCACGTTTTTTGTCTTCACAGTAACCTAAAATGTTTCTTACCATAATGTGTGAGTGCAAGCAGAACGCTTAGAAAAGTCCAGGTGTCCATCTCTGAGTGCGCAGATGTTGGTGAGTTTCTGAAGCTTTATATCTGAGAGTCTGTCGCAAAGTCCAAAACACGACTCAGCCCTTCGACATAACTAGACGGGAAATGGTACCTTATCTTAAAAAGATACGTGCAGTCAAATTCTGGATTTATAGACTATAATATGACCAGAGATGAGGACTCGAAACGACACGTCCGAGAGACGGGCGGAGGTCCAAGGTGCACACAGAGGGGGCTTTCATTCGGCGAAACTCCACCTTATTTTCCGTGAGAGACTGAATCAAGGGCAGTGTCACATAAGCGCAGGTAAAGTAAGTTTTACCCTTGAGAAGGTGAAGACTGCATGTTTAGAACGTTTGTTTTTATACTGACAAAGATTTTACAGACATAATACCATAAAGTATTGACTGAACTAACGCACCTGACGTCCCATAAGACTCATTTACTGTGATTTTTGACGAGTTAATTACTTCATTGCATCCGTAATAAATAAACATTTACTGTCACAATAAAGTGTCACACCATTACAAACATCTCAATTCAGCAAAGCAAATTACTGAAAAAGTACATTGTGATTACCCTCACAAAAAAGCTAATCAGTTGTGCTAAGCTAAACTTAGGAAATCATCAATTAAATTTTACAGAGTCATAGAAATATACTTAGACTGCTTTAACTTAAATATGTTTAATTGACTAATGCCCATATAAAAAGCTATACACCACTATACATCTTTTGTTCACCATATTCTTGGTTTGTTTTAATCTTCTGCCTGGGTAAATCAAATTTCACATAGATTTACACTAGAGGGATGATATAAATAGTATACTTTTCACACAAAACATACTTAAAAATTACACCTGACCTTTACTTACAGTAAATATTTTATTTAAATTGATTTAACCTGGTTTAATTACAATTAAAACATTTAGCTTCGACAGACTGTGAAAGTTTCTTAAAAATTCTTTAGCTTTTGTTTAATAGGATTGAACAGATGACCAATCATATCATCAGCTCCTCATAAAGGGTCAGTTTATGTTGTCAAACCTCTGTGTGTTTGTTTTCAGACAAAATCACACAAAATCTGATTTTTCGAAGAATGTTGTTAAAAGTCACATGATGGCTGAACTATGGCAAAATGTTTATCTTTGTCTGTAATATCATAAGGATGAATCTGGGATATAAATTATTAAAACAGTTATATAATTATTTGCAATAGTGGTTCTCAAACAGGGATCAGGGACCCACAAGAGGCCCCTTAACCTAAAATAAATAAATAAATAAATGTAATAAACAAATACAAAAATTATTGTAAAAATATTTTAATTTAAAAGTCATAACAACAACAACAATACACTGTACAAATAGTCAGAAACAGTTGAGATGCAGCTACTTTCATATAATAATAATAAATAATATGATTTTGCTATATTGCTAATTTGTTCGAAATTGTTATATATTTATCCTTATATATTGATTTTTCTATAATTAAAATATTTGCTCTTTAATATTTTTGGCAAACTGTAAATATGTGAATTATTTGTGGCTATTATTTGTATAATATACAACAATTCTGTCTGGTTCTCGGATCTGACTGGCTATTCCTTACTAACAGCACTCCTCCAACCTCTTCACTCTTGTGTATTACTCAGCCCACATAGAGTGACAGCACATCAATGAACTCACTACAGTTTGACAAATATTGCAGCCGTTAGACAACAATGTACTTTTGAGGCTTCTCAGCCGAGAATGTAGTTGTTTAGATTGTAACTATTCAGTTTATTTATAAAATAGTGCCTATTTTAAATATTTATTATTTCGAAGAAACAGCACATCGGTATCCATCAGTCTGTCAATCTTTTTCTTTTTTATGTTGCAGTGCTGTATTTATACTATAGTAATTTTAATATATTGAATGGCCATCTGTTTGTTTCTAATTCGTCTCCTGTTTTCATAACTGCAGACTCATTCATTTTCTTTTCGGCTTAGTCCCTTCATTAATTCGGGGTCAACACAGCAGATGTTTTACTTCCAGCTGCAACCCATCCATACTCACTCATTCACACTCATATACTACGGACAATTTTAGCTTACCACATGTCTTTGGATTGTGGGGGAAACCGGAGCACCAGGAGGAACCAGAGCACGCGGAGGAAACCTAAGCGAACGCAGGGAGAACATGCAAACTCCACACAGAAACGCCAACTGACCCAGCTGAGGCTCGAACCAGCGACTTTCTTGCTGTGAGGCGACAGCACTACCTACTGCGCCACTGCGTCGCCCTTACTGCAGACTAGTTCAGTAAAAAGAAAGAAAGAAGAAATGCCCTCATGTGTTTAGCGTTATTCCTTATCAGAAACACAACAATCAGGTTTAATCTGGTAGTGATTGAGTTGCTTTGGATTTTTCAGGGTTAATTATTGTGATATCCTGATTGTAACAGAGAAATCCTGGGAAATCTCTGTAGATTGATTTATGGTGGCCGAGAGAGCTTAACGAGCTGCAATTTAAGAAAGCACATGCAATTACAAAAAACACCAGCAAAGTAATAAACGATCTTCATCAATTTGACAGCACACGTGTTGCAAACTCTCACAACACAAACAACTGAAGAAACGCGCAGCAAATTGGTCACAACACAAACAACTGATGCGCAGCAATTGGTCAGAACACTTGCAAATATCCTCGAAATGTTTCAAGGGGACCCAAACTATGACTGACCCTGCTGAGAGATGGACGTGTTGATATGTTTTGTAATCAGGATATTGAAATAAACAACACACCTTTCAAAGACCGCCAATCACTTCACTGAGCAACAGTTATGGCATAATAACACATCCATATCTTAGCAGGGTTCATCATGGTTTTGGGTCCCCTTGAAACATTTCCGTTGAGTTACATGGATATTTGCAAGTGTTGTGACTAATTGCAGCGCGTTTCTTCAGTTGTACAGTATGTGTTGTGAGCAATTGCTGCGTGTTTCTTCAGTTGTTTGTGTGTTTGTGAGAATTTGCAACACATGTGCTGCCCAATTGATGAAGATCGTTTCTTTATTTGCTGGTGTTTTTTGTAATTGCATGTGCTTTCTTAAATGTGTTATGCTCTCTTGGCCACCGTATTGATGACATTTCATGATATTCAGCCTTAAAATCTTAAAATGTGAGCAAAATTACCTATTTTGTCATCACTTTAGACGTTACGCTAGGGAATCATTCAAATACTAGCTCTAAAATGACGCTTGTGAAGTAGCAACTTCAGCTGAAGTTTCAGCTGTTCTGATGTCAGCTACAGATGTGAATAAATGGCAGAAGAAAGTAGATCCTCATACAAAAGGATTTTTAGACTCTCTGTGTTTGATTTTCTTTTTATATACATGATTATGCCGTCAAATTATAAACACAATATCACATAAGTAGCAGTGTGATATGGCCTCCCATCAGTGACGATATACAGCCATATCGCACTGCTGCTCGTGTGATATTGCTCATTTATTTATTTAATTAATTTATATTTATATATATATATATATATATATATATATATTTATATATATATATATATATATATATATATATATATATGTATATATATATGTATATATATATATATATATATATGTATATATATATGTATATATATATATATATATATATATATATATATATATATATATATATATACACACATACACACACGCACACACACACACACACTACATATATATATAAACATTTTATATGTAGCCTACATAGAAAAAGCATTAAAAAAAACACAGCATGACAAAAAAAGTTTTTATTAGCTGTTCTCCTCTTTGACAAATGGAATGAATCAAGTTGGCAGATTATGTACATCATCTAGTCAAAAATGTGTTAGAAAGCCATGATGACAAGTTAGAGAAGCAATCTTTTAGAAAACAATCATCTCCGAGTAAAACTTAAAAAAAAAAAAATGAAGCGGGGATACCGTCAGCGCCCCCTAGTGGACAGTTAAAGGCAAAGCAAATCTCTCTTCAGCTACGGGCAGTCAACAATTCCCATACAGCCTTTCAGGTTTACAGTTCATGCCGAATCCCTCTCCTCCGCTCCTCGCTGATGAAGACTATTGCTTTTAGAAATCATGCACGTCACATGAGAAAGTAAATATGCCAAAATTACACAGGAGAGAGAGCGAGAGACAGAGAGAGAGCTGAATACTACAAACTGCCAACTTGAGTTTTGTTTTAATATTGTTGGAGCAGATGCAAATGGAAACCCACCATTCAGCCCAGTGTGTGTGTGTGTGTCAGTGTTTTTGCATAAAGACAAACCAGAAACAACGAAAGTGATGGTGGTAAAAGTAAAGGAAAATATATATATATATATCTATTTATATTTATTTTATATACATACACGCATAGTCATTCGAGTGTATGCTTGACATTATAAAGAAAATAATTCCCATAGGTGTAGAGTTCAATTAAAGCTCAATATAGACTTTCATTATAACAAAATAGGCAGTATACTGAGGGTTGAATATACATTACAATTTATACTCTCTTATTTGCATTGCTGTTTCTTGAAGTAAGAATATGCCGTCACCTGGATTTGAAATATAATCGTAAGCCTTTCCTCCACTAAAAGCTACTCCCAGATGCACCCTAATTAAAATGTACACAGATCGTTAAGACAAATAGACATTTAATATAAAAAGAAGAACTTTTGTGCCAAATATGAATTTTTTTTAATCATCCTCTTTGTGCACTGGTGACAAAAACAGATCAGCTGCGTAAAGTGAACGGGTTGCTTGATTTTAGAAGAAAACTAAAGTCATATGGTGGCTGAAATTCACATGGTTTAAATCTGTCTGTCATAAAAACGTAAGAACAATATGTTAACTGAAACAGAATAATCCAAACATGCAAAAAAACGTGCAAAGTTTTGCTTTATGTCTTTCCACAGACAGACATGTAAGCATCTGATCATATACGGGGGAAAAAAAGAAGAACAAACCAAAATGTGTATAATGCATTAACTCATTGGTTTTCCTTCAAGAAAGTCACCTCCCTTAAACATTAAGGAATCTGTACCGTATAATCTGTCCAGTAAGTCGCTGGTCAAGCATGTCTCCTCCTGGTGGAGGATCACATGCGGAGATTGGGATGCGAGTTCTAGACAGCAGTTTCAAAGAGAGGCATGAGAGAAAAAGGAAAAACCCCAAACCCATTCAAAGAAAACGCATTTCTTATGCTCAGGGGTTGGAAAGCCAATGCAATCTGCAGGGCATGTTAATATTAAAAAAAAAAGAAGACGGAAAGATTAAAAAAAATACAAAAAGTTAAAAGAAAGGAAGGTTTATTTGTCTTCGGCCCTCTCACAATTTATCTTTGACGGGCACCCAGATGAAGGGTCCAGACTGCTCCTCGATGATCTGCTTCACCTGGTTGTAGATCTCCTCTAATGTGTCCCCTTGAACAATGGCTGAGGGGGAAGATGAAAAACAAGCATTGATGAGTATCACTAAAGTCGTGTGATAATCTGGCTACACAGAAAAGCATGTCAGCTCCTGCTCTCAAAAAATGACTGTTGTTGCCTGTTCAAACTACTTATTTAAATGTTTCATGTTTAATCCACTTAATTTTGTAAAAACAATTAAGTTAACTTGATAGATTTGTGTTGGAACAACATGAAAGAATTGTGTGGATCCCAGCATTTTTACAGTGTGTTATAATCACTGAAACTGCAAAACTAATCCATTATAGCAGTGGTTCCCAAAGTGGGGGGTCGCGACACTTGCTTATTTCCAAAAACTTAATTCCTTTTATTAAATAATTATTACATAACCTGCAGAAGGAAAAAAAATCGTAGTAAAAGTTACATTAAAAACAACAACAGCCTTTCGACTTTTATGTGACCCCTGGGGTGATTACATCATAATAAAGACACAGCAATAGAGTCAGATGCAGCACATTGTATAGCACCAGGTTAAACTTTCTGGCACCTTTACGGCACTCACATATATTAAGACTAAATACAGGCCACAACTGAACATGGAGGATGTTCTTCAAATGGTATTCTCAAAAATTAAATGATGAATAGACTTATGTGTGCGCCATTGTGTGCAAGGTTATAGATATATAACCATCTCGGGGAATATTGGAGGTCGTGAGTCACTAGCATTGTTATTTTAGGGGGTCGCGGGAGGAAAAGTTTGGGAACTCCTAGATTATAGGAATAGTTCACCCAAAAAAGAAAATTACCCTTTAACTTACACTCAAAACATTATCAGTGTATTTGACTTTCTTCTTTCAGACAAACACAGTTTGAGTAGTTTTTAATAATTGTGTTGAGTAGAGGCCCTTATTTGAAGCGTCAAAAAGCACATCAATTCATTGTAAAACCAGCCCAAACGCTGCTAAGTTTTATGAAGCAAATTGTTGTGTTTTTCTACCAAGAGTATTTCAAATATTGAAATTACAATCTCAATCATTGAGACTTCCATTGGCTGCCGAATGTGTTCTCGACAACTTCTTGGCTGATCTTTGACTTGGCGTATATGACACATTCATAGTGGAAGCTCTGATCAGAGTAAACAAACAAGGATAAAAAAAATATGCCGGAAACTAACTGAAAGTGGAAAACAAGACTTGCGATGAGATTGTACACTTTTGGAAGCTTCAAAAAAGGGCCACTACCCAACATCATTATACAGCATTGAAAAGTCAGAATAAAATGTAAAAATACACTGTTCTCCTGAAAGAACATGATATACACTTTGTGTGGATTAATTATGAGGTAATTTTCTTTTTTGGATAAACTATTCCTTTCAACTGTTTGATCCCTTGGTTATTTATGACAGCTCTTAGATTGTTGAGTGAAAATATACTCAAGAAAACTAGGCTAAACTAGATCACTGCTCTTGCGCTTTGGTCAGTGCAGCAGCAAACACTGAAATGAATGGGTTTCATAGCACAGAGCTTTCTGCATCCAGTGTGAAAGCTACTTCATGTAAGCAGTGACTACTATGGGAGGAAGAGTGAAACCACTGCACTGAACATTGCTGGTCAATGTGGTGCAGCATAGCTTCTGCAAAAAAGCAATCTCATTTTTGACTAATAAATTCTGTGTACATTCACTTGCCACTTTATTAGGTACACCTCAATTCATTTAGGCATGTAAACGTGATCAAGACGATCTGCTGCAGTTCAAACCGAGCATCAGAATGGGGAAGAATGGTTGTTTCAGTGACTTTGAATGTGGCATGGTTGTTTGTGCAGATGGGCTGGTCTGAGTATTTCAGAAACTGCAGATCTACAGGGATTTTCATGCACACAACAATCTCTAGGGTTTACTGAGAATGGTCTGAGAGAAAATATCCAGTTAGCAGCAGTTCTGTAGGTGCAAATGCCTTGTTGATGCCAGAGGTCAGAGGAGAATGGCCAGACTGGTTTGAGCTGATAGAAAAGCAACAGTAACTCAAATAAACACTCGTTACAACCGAGGTATACAGAAGATCTTCTCTGAATGCACAACACGTGCAACCTTGAGGCGGAAGGGCTAAAGCAGCTGAAAACCACACTGGGTGCAACTGAGGCTACAATTCACACAGGCTCACCATAATTGGACAATAGAAGATAGGAAAAATGTTGCCTGGTCTGATGTGTCTGCTGTGAGATTCTGATGGTACAGTCAGAATTTGGCATCAACAACATAAAAGCATGGATCCATTCTGCCTTGTATCAACGGTTCAGGTTGGTGGTGGTGGTGTAATGGTGTGGGGGATATTTTCTAGGCACACTTTGGGGCCATTAGTACCAATTGAGCATTGTGTCAACGCCACAGCCTACCTGAGTATTGTTGCTGACCATGTCCATCCCTTTATGACCACAGTGCACTCATCTTCAGATGGCTACTTCCAGCAGGATAACACAGCATGCCATAAAGCACGAATGATCTCAGACTGTTTTCTTGAACATAACAATGAGTTCACTGTACTCAAATGTCCTCCACAGTCACCAGATCTCAATCCAATAGAGCACATTTGGGATGTGGTGGAACGGGAGATTCGCACATGGATGTGCAGCTGACAAATCTGCAGCAACTGCGTGATGCTATCATGTCAATATGGACCAAAATCTCAGAGGAATATTTCCAGTGCCTTGTTGAATCTATGCCAAGAAGACTTAAGGCAGTTCTGAAGGCAAAAGGAGGTCCAACCCGGTACTAGTAAGCTGTACCTAATAAAGTGGCCGGTTAGTGTATACTTAATTTATACACGTATTTGCAAATATCTCAAATGTTTTATTCACTCCTTTTCTTACGCTTAGTCACCACAGCAGAATGAACTGCCATTTACTCTGGCACGTACGTTTTACCAGCGGATCTCTTTTCAGCCGCAAGCCAGCACTGAGAGAACACTCAGTCCTGAACCCCAAGTAACCACCCAAAGACTCTCTCATTTACACACACTAATTAAGTTTATCCAATTCACCTATACCACATGTCTTTGGACTGTGGGAGAAACCAGAGCACCCAGAGGAAAGCCATGTAAACACGGGGAGAGCTTGCAGAGGGACTTGAACCAGTGATCTTCTTGCTGTGAGGCGACAGTGCTGTGCAGTGTACATTTTAATCACACAATGAAATTCAGTTAGGCCCGGTATTGTTTTTATGCCTATTAAATTACATTGCAAGGTCAAAAAAAAATAAAATCTCTTGTATGTCACAGAGCAAAATGGTTTGGTATGAGGACGAGTAAATGACAGAATTAAAATTTTAGAGTGAAGAGTGAACTGGATGTGTGCTAAAAGAGTTTAAAAGTAGATTTTTTTCATTCAGGAAAGTAAGAAATAACTGTAGGTGACAATGAACAATCAGAAAGGTCACAGCTGCCCTCACCGGTGAAGTGCTCTAGGAACTCCTGCTCCAGTTTCATAGCTCTGTCAAAAGTCTTCCTGCCCTGCTCCTCCATCAACCTCTTATTCATCTCTCTGAGAAACACACAGAAGACCCGTCACTAATCAAATCAAACATAATCAAGGTTAAACAGAGAGATTGATACTCAAAATAACATACAAAATATTCTCCACTGATTTTGGTTTGATGAATACAGCTATGGGGTAAAGCTGTGCCAACTGGAGCCTTTTGATGGCATTGCCGGAAACATCCAGAATGCAGTGCTTGCCCTTAAAGAAGAAGAAGAATGAAAAAAGATTGTCATGTGAAAAATGATGCATGAACGGTGCCAAATCTAAAGGTCACGCAACTCGCAAAAACAAAAAATCTTTTTTTATTGCATCCATAAATTCCTTTATTGCTTCCGAACAAGCTAAACTGGCTCACCTTTTCTGCAACCTCTCGCACAGACTGCACACTCGTCCCGTACAGGTGGTTGTTATACTGTCCGGCCTCGATGAACTTGTGATCCTGAATGTCTTTTTCCATCTGCTCCCGTGAATTCACAAAATGGTAGTCTCTGCCATCGACCTCATAGTCTCGCTTTGGTCTAGTCGTGTCTGGTCAGACAACAGAAATGATCATCAAAACAGCGCAGATGATATGGTAAAACTATGATAACTGCACACTATGAATCATTTATTACGCATTTGCGCATAGTTAGTTCATCATTTTTTAAGCTTTAATTCTACATTAATAGACATTAGTAAGCAGTTTATAAATACAACTACAAACGCTGTATTCTTGCCTCAAAAGCACACTTAAAATGTGCTTAAAAATGGTATTTTCATACTTTGCTAATAATTAATATCCATTACAAATATCTTTATTTCTGCATTATTTGTTTAAACATTCAGCAAACTGTATAATAATAAAATTTTTTTAGATGTGATTGCAAAGACTTTTTTTTCGTCTGATATATATTTGGGCACAGTTTCATTTTTGTATTTTGAAATTAATATTTTGGTCACACTTTATTTTAATGTACAATTCACACTATCAACAAACAATAAATTAAGACTTTTAGCTCAATAAACAAAAAATTTGTTGCTTATTATTAGTCAGTAAGGTAGTAGTTGGGTATAGGTATTGAGTGGGATTAGGGATGAAGAATAAGATCATGCTTTATAAGTGCTAATAAAAAGTTAATATAATAGCCAGGTAAATAAGCCAGTAGGAAATGGTGTGAATTGTTACTTATACTAAAGTGTTACTGACATTTTTGTTCAGAATCACTGTCGTTCATTTAGGTTTTCCGTTTAAAATATAACTGAGCTTTTATGTGTCATTTATAAAGAATTTACAAGGCATATAGTAAATAGTCCTCACTTTAGATGAGCTCACAAAACTTGTGGAATTTGTGTCAATAAAGTATTTGTTAACATACAGAGCTTGTATTACTATGTGACTTAAAAATTAGATTTTTAAATGTTTTTTTGAATAGTTTAGCAATCTTTAGTGTGACACATTGTGATTAATTTTGAAAAGCACCAAGTACCCATAAATAACTGCTTTGTAAATAATGCAATACTTACTTTAGTAATGAAAAATGAATCATTAACAAATTATGAAAAATAGAATCATTAAGTACATTATATATTAGGGGTGTAATGGATCACGGTTGATTCGTGACTTGTACGGATCACAACCCATGGTTCAGAACACACGTGACCTGTAGATTAAATACATATTTTTTACTTGTACATTAATCCTTTATTTAAAAATAAAAATAAAAAAAATAATTTTTAATGATCACAGAGAGATTGCTTCTCATGTCAATCAAATCACATGTATGAAAGCATCTAGGTTTTCCTGTTAAATATAATGATGACGGAAGAAGTTGTGGTAGGTTATTCGGGATGTGGTGGCTTTCATAGGTTATTGAAGGTGTTTTCCTTCTCTACTTGTTTGGCCTGCGTTAATGCATTCAGTGTAAGCTGCACGATTAATCATTAAAAGATCGGGATCTCAACACCCACGCAATATAAATTATAAATGATGGCGATTTACATATGTTTATCAATCCTCAGAATTAACATTCAAATCTGTGTTTGAAAAACACAAAAATTCAAGAAAGAGATTCAGTCTTTAGTATTAAGATTTAGTTATGAAGTTACAAACAGTCAAATAACACAGAAGAACTGGGATAACAGTTTATAGTTTAGATAAAACCACTGATGTTTATGGTAAAGATTAAAATCATCGTCATATTTACCAAGGTGACCAATAACCAGCCATCAAAAATATGCCACTGAATAATTCTTCAAAAATGATACGTCTAGCAATGAAACCATAAGTTTTGAGTGAATAACTGAATCATTTATTGAAAATGAGACTAAAAATAAATATGGGTTGTACAAATTATAATGTTAGATTTATACATTTAGCATTATCAGCAACAGTAGTAGTAGTAACACACTACTGAATATTTTACTATTTATTTTTAATCAGCTAATTATTTTTTCTTTCTACTCTGTTTTTATTTTTAAGAAAATTACAGATTCTATGTTCTGTTAGTTAAAACCAAACGTTTCTTGCAGTTCTGTTTTTGTAATAAATGGAAAGCAAATTACATTTGTCTCCTCCCCTTTCTGGCTGATCCAAAAAATGGTCCAATCCGTGACTAAAAAAACATAATGTGATCCAAACCATGAGATTCGTCATCCGTTACACCACTATTACTGTATATACAGTGTATTCGGAAAGTACTCATAGTGCTTCACTTTTTTTATTCTACACATAATACCTCATAATAACAATGCAAAAAAAGATTTTTTGAAATTGTTGCAAATTTATTAAAAATAAAAAAGCTAAAAAAAAATCACATAAGTATTCAGATCCTTTGCCGTGAAGCTCTAAGTTGAGCTCAGGTACATTCTGTTTCCACTGATCACTCTTGAGATGTTTCAGCAGCTTAATTGAAGTTCACTTGTAGTAAATGCAGTTGACTGGACATGATTTGAAAAGGAATACACCTGTCTATATATAAGGTTCCAATGGTTGACAGTGCATGTCAAAGCACAAACCAAGCATGAAGCCAAAGGAATTGTCTGTAGACCTCCAAGACAGTATTGTCTCGGAGCACAAGGCTGGGGAAGGTTACAGAAAAATTTCTGCTCCTCTGAAAGTTCCAATGAGCACAGTGGCCTCCATCACCCATAAGTGGAAGATGTTTGGAACCATCAGGACTCTTCCTAGAGCTGGCTGGCCATCTAAGCTGAGTGATTGGGGGACAAGGGCCTTAGTCAGGGAGGTGATCAATAACCCGATGATCACTCTGTCTGAGCTCCAGTGTTCTTCTGTGGAGAGAGGAGAACCTTACAGAAGGACAACCATCTGTGCAGCAATCCAGCAATCAGGCCTGTATGGTAGATTGGCCATGCGGAAGCCACTCCTCGCCTGGAATTTGCTAAAAGGCATCTGAAGGACTCTCAGACCATAGGAAACAAAATCCTCTGGTCTGATGAGACTAAAATTGAATTCTTTGGAGTGAATGCCAGGCGTTACGTTTGGAGAAAACCAGGCTAATACTATCCTGGAACTGGAAGACTAGTCAGGAGAGAGGAAAAGATGAATGCAGCAATGTACAGAGACATCCTGAATGAAAACCTGCTTCAGAGTGCTCTTGACCTCAGACTGAGGCGACGGTTCATCTTCCAGAAAGACAATGACACAAAGCACACTGCCAAAATATCAATGGAGTGGCTTCACAACAACTCAGTGAATATCATTGAGTGGCCCAGCCAGAGCCCAGACCTAAATCCTATTGAACATCTCTGGAGAGATCTGAAAATGGCTGTATACCGTCGCTTCCCATCCAACCTGATAGAGCTTAAGAGGTTCTGCAAAGAGGAATCGGCAAAAATTCCCAAAGACAGGTGTGCCAAGCTTGTGGCATCATATTCTAAAAGACTTGAGGCTGTAATTGCTGCCAAAGGTGCATCAACAAAGTATTGAGCAAAGGCTGTGAATACTTATGTACATGTGATTTTTCAGGTTTTTTATTTTTAATAAATTTGCTACAATTTCAAAAAAATCTTTGTTCACATTTTCATTATAGGCCATTGTGTGTAGAATTGAGGAAATAAATGAATTTAATCTATTTTGGAATAAGGCTGTAAGAAAGAAATGTGGAAAAAGTGAAGTCCTATGAATACTTTTCGGATGCACTGCATGTATGCGCTTATAAGTCAAGAACACAACATTTGTAGCTGTATATGCAAACTGCTTAATATCGGAGTTAATGCTATACACATGATAATCTATTAGCTAATGCTTAATAAGTGATTCATAGTACTGCATGCGGTTCTTCTAAAGTGTCACCAATAATATTTAAGGAATAAACTAAACGATGATTATAAACTCACGGGGAACACATGATCCAAATTTGTCTGGAAACTCGGAGATGAGATCATCGTTGATTCTGTCTTTCATAGGTCCAAGGATAATGACTGGACGAGTGTAACTCACTGTAAAACCGCAATGAGAGTTATACAGTGGCAAAGTGATGAAATCTAGAGCATCATAAAAAAAGAAAGCATGAAATTTTCTGCAAGACTCTCACCTTCCTGTTGTGTGACTGTCTCATAGGAGAGAACATAATCTTCCTGTCCACCTAGAAAAGAGAGAAACACTGACATGAGTACTGGGGAATTAAACCGTTAGAGAGTTTCACTTAATCAACAACATGCATGTACAGTAAAGCTTCAGTTAAAGTTACTATAGTATTAAACCCCTCAATACCTTTAGTGTTTCAAATTTACATGAAGGTTAAAGATGAAAAGAGCTTTTTAAGGTGTTTATGTACATATTTTCATAATGAGTCATGCTTAATTTTAATTCAAAACTAAAATAGTGACTACAAAATAATTGTTACAGAGGACTGAAGGTTTTGAGAAGCGTCTTTTAGAATTTCAGAGATGTGTTTTTAAAAATATTATTTTATATTATTAGAAAGGTCTTGAAACTTCAACTTCAGAGACAGAACTTGACAAGTATCTTGACTAAAGGACATTAATTAGCTAAATATTTATAATGCTAAATACACTAATGGTAAACAATTTAACTGTTTGGAGTCAGTAAGATTTTAAAATGATAAAAAAATGATGATGGGGTCGGATTTCTGTCTTCAAATCCATCCCAGAAAGGATCAAAGTTTATCCTTTTTCTCATTACTTTATTCATATGAGTATTTGAATCAGTATTTAATCTTTGAAAAGATTTTGACTCATGAATAAAGTTAAACATTACCTTATTTCAGAATATATTAAGGAATGTTCACTTGGAGTGTTTTTGTCCCAATCTTTGTCTGTCAAAAGTCCCAAATCAGGTCAGAGGTCATGGAGACCTCGAGTGGAACTGAAGGGCTTATGACTGAAAACAACTATTTTCCTATTTGTATTGCTATGTGTTAATACTGTCTAAAGTGATTTTGATATTATTATTATTATGGGTTAATTCTTTTAAAGTTATTTCCTTTTTATGCAAGATAGACGTTGTGTGTAGTGAGAATATACCAGCCTGAATGTTTATTATACCAGTTTTGAACCAGTTTGATGAGCAGCTGAGGATACAAGGAAAACCATCTTAAGTTTTAAAAAAAGATTGTTCTCTTGCTGTCTATATGCGTTGGACGGGTCAGATCTACAGGTCTGACCCCAAAGAATCATGTCCCCAATCTATATCTATATTTAGATATTGTACAAATTCGAATTGATGTAGATATTTAGAATCGCCTTTCTTTGCTTTAACTTTTTACCTGAATCACACCATTTCTGGTCTCGTGTAAATAGTATAGTTGTTGTTGATTTTTGATTGTAAGCAGAGCGGCCTAGGAACTCATTGCGAGCGTTCAAGCTGGCTTCTGCTGATGAAACTGCAAACTAGCTTCAGTAAACTTTATTTATTTGAATCTCTGATTCCGACTCTTCTTCATCTGACAGACTGGTCATTCTTTGGTTCAAATTATAATAAATCCCAATAATGATGATGAATAGTAATGAATAATAATAATAATAATAATAATAATAATAATAATAATAATAATAAGAAGAAGAAGAATTAACAGTTCAAGTCAAAATGATTTGCCCTAGTGTTATTCTTTTGTCTTGTGATGTTCTTACTGACTCCAAAAAAACTATTAAGTGTTATGTAAGATAACTTTTTATATAAAATCAAATTTGAACAAAGATACAATATTGCAACACACAAAAAAAGTAAAAAAAAAAAAAAAAGGATGAAATAAAATTAGATCAGTATGACTGTTTGCAACACTTCAGCGCCAAATGAGCATATTAGAACGATTTCTGAAGCATTACGTAACATTGGAGACTGTAGCAAAAGTCAGTTTAGGCATAAATGAAATTAAATAATTTCTATATATATATATATATATATATATATATATATATATATATATATATATATATATATATATATATATATATAACAAAGTTATTTAGATTTTATATAGTATCTCAAAATACTAAAGAATTTATTCAAAAAAAGATTATTCTTACAGACCTCATACTATTGAGCAGTTAACTGGAACATGTCTGTTTAAATAAATAAATATTAAACTAATTAATGATCTACTAGTAGATGAATGACTACATAAAATTGCAGAGATGTTATTGAATAATGACGTCAAGTGTTCAAATGATTGTTTTTCCTCTGTGTTCATGATTAATAATTTCGAATATCTTTTTTAGTCACCCTATGAAGCAGCGTGCATGCTTTTGCTGCTACTCTGATTTTCACTCACTGTTAGATGAGATGTATTTGAGTGGCATGTAGCACTAAATAAAAGTTCAAGAGGTTTTTCAGACCACTCGACATGAACGGCAGCCCATGTTTTACAAAACCGCTGACAAAACACAGACTCAACACATGCTCAAGTGACTGTGACATGCTATTTGAAGGCTGTAGCAAAGTGCACAGATAATAATCACCTGCTTTAGCACAAAAAACCAACATGCAAGGCATACTAAAAGTAAGCCTCTGTTTGGTAAATTATTATTATATTATTTTAACATAAATGATATATTATATTATTTTAATAAAAGTATATAAATATTACTTTAGCTATTGCATTTTAACATCCTCCTGTTTTAAGGTTAAAATATTATAATTCGTCTGATTTAGGTTTTTATTAATGCACATCTTCTAATTGTGTATGTGTGTGTGTTTGTGTGTGCATATAACAAAAGAAACACTGTGGGAAAAAAATCAACTAAACACAAACAATTTAAAGATATTAATTCAATTAAAAACATCAAAGGAAATGAAGGGAAACACACACTTACGGAAACTACTTTCACTATCGCTGGCATTAGACGTTACATGCTCTGAAACCATAAAAGGGGAAAATAAACACCACAGGCATACAAAAAAACGAAAGCTTTTGAGGAATTAGACAGAGGAGAGCAGTCACCAGCAGATGGCAATGTTAAGAACTGACTCAGGCTTCAGCATTTTGTCAATTTGTCATTAAATTGCTTTCACGGCACAATATTTCAAATGATCTGACAGCCTCTGAATGAACACAGTCTTAACACGGTCATGGTGCTCTGAACACTGATGGACAGAAGGGCTTCGCTCCACCACCAAACAGTGGATCAATGTAGAAATCAGAGAAAAGACATTCAGAGTCATGGAGGAGTGTACAGTAAATAACCTTATTTCACAATCAATCAATCAATCAATCAATCAATCAATCATGTGGATCTTAACCCTCATGTTCTGCCGTGATGGGCTGTTTTCACTCTGTGATTTAAAAGTTTGGTGTTATTTGATTATATATTTTGATTGTTAGCATTATTATTATGAGACATAAATTAATAATGTTCAGAAAACTAAAACGAGTACAGAATGTTATTGTTTTTAGTTTTTTTTGGTCAGGTGGTTAAAAATATATGTATAGGACAATATATTTCTTAAAAAAAAAAAAAAACTAAAAAAAAAACTTTAGAATTGTAATATTTAGGCTAATAATATACAAAAAAAAAAGATAATAATAAGTTGTCATCTAGATCAGACCATAAATAAGAACATGAGGGTTAAAGGGATAGTTTAGCTAAAAATAATAATTCTGTCATTATTTACTCACCCTTGAATTGTTCCAAACCAGTTTTAAGATTTTTTTTTTCTGTTGAACATAAAAGAAGATATTTTGAAGAATGTTGGAAACCTGTAACCGTTGACTTCCATATACTACGGGAGTCAATGGTTACAGGTTTCCAACATTTTCAATATCTCTTTAAAGCAAAACAAAAACTCAAACTGGTTTGTAACAAGTCAAGAGTGAGCAAATCATGACAGAATTTTTATGATTTTTTTTTGGAGTGAACTATATGCCTTCAAATGACTTCTCACCACAAAATTATTTGCATTTGAATTATTTGTCCCCAAAAAGATTTTTTGATCCAAATCCTCAACCAAAGCAGAATCCATAACACCATCTGGAGAAAGTACTAAATGTGTCACTGAGGTGGCATCATTTCAATAGGTAAACCTTAATGTGTCAATATGCATTCTTTAGTGACAAATAAAGATACATTATATTATCACAGGTAAGAGTACTGCCTGAGTGAGAGCATTCTTCTGAGAGTGTAGTACTGGCTCACTGCTAATATGCTGCGGGTGGTTTTCCAGCCATTGCTACAGTATGCAGATTCTAGATGGTTGCTTAAATTTAAAAAGTCCACCATTTCATCACCCATCAAGCAAAAACTATACACTGAATTGCTTAGTAAAGGGAATAAAGAGGGGGAAAATACACTGCAATTTTTTTTTTTTTTTTAAACCAAATATCTACAAATTCTTAAATCAAAAAGCATTTTCTATTTTCTAGACAAAATATTTCTAAAAATTTTGCCTTGTTTTCAGAAATAATATGCCAAAATTAAGTTTTTCCTGTGAATGAACAAAATAATCTGACAACAGGGTAAGCAGAATAATCTTGTTTTGCTTTGACGTAAGTTTTTTTTGCTTACCACTTTATCAGATTATTTTGTTTGTTTTAAGGAAAAACACTTATTTTTTCATATAGTTTCTGAACACAAGACAACAGTTTTTGCTTGTCTAGAAAATACTTTTTTATTTAAGACTTTTAGATATTTGGACTAGAAAATGTAAATAAAGTAAAAAAAATAAAATAAAAAATGATATTAATAAAATTTATAATTTTTTTGCTGTGCACTTTGTGTTAAGGGTTTGCTCAATGCACTAAACTAAGGCTTTTGAAAGCTTTTTCTCCTTTTAAACCACCCAAAGCCATTAGATGAAAAGTATTTACTCTAAGTACTTAACCGTTTCATCTTCAGACATTAAGCCCTTGATTTTAACATGTTTTATTTTCAAGTTTTTATTTTATAGGAATATTATTTATTTCTCAGTGACTGCTTTATCTTGAATATTCGTTTGTTCATTCATTATTTAACTGGGCAGCACAGTTTGGACAAAAAAAATGCATTACGTTGTGATGTCTAAAGGGATTGTTTTGCCATATATTGTAATTATGATTTTTTTTTAATTAGCAATTTCTGCAGTATATCACTATGCACATATGGATTTTGCCAAGTATGTTGCAATCCTGAATTAACATCTTTGTTGATTATGGAACATCATTTTTGTTTGAAAATGTAATCCACCTATTCCCTACCCATAAACCCAACCATAACTTTAAATTATTCCCCAAATCAGACAGGAATAAAAGCTGGATAACAATCACGTAGAAGTGCATAAACCTCGCTGTAATCTTAAACTTAACATAAATGCCAAACATATCACATAATCCTGATTGGCTGATTGGAAGGTTGTTCCAGGATCAACATAGTTCATAATCCAGGAACATGTCCTACATGGTGAAATCAGGATGGCAATACTATGCAAACTAAACACTTCAGTGTTTCTCAACCACCTTCCTCAAGGACCCTCACTCTGCACATTTCCATGTCTCCTTAACTAACACAGCTGATTGAAATCATCAGCTTGACACTGAAAGACCTGTAATGGGTGTGACAGACAAAGGAGACATCCAAAACATGCAGTGTTGGCGGTCCTCCACGAATGTGGTCGAGAAACACTGATTTAGTTAACCCAAAAGTAAAAATGATGTTATTAATCACTGACTATTGACCTTCCTTCATCTTCAGAGCAAAAATTAAACTTATTTTAAATGACATCTGAGTCCAAGAGTGAAAATCTATCCAGCTGAAAGTGATTTTATAAGACAAATCTCTATTCTCTTTATAAATTTTGATCAAATATGTAGCATCATTTTAATTTAATTAATTATTACTAAACAAACAAAACCTCATTTTTGAAACCTTACCCTAAACACAAAGATTGTTCAGTGCTAATTAATGAACACATTTTTAATGCAAATCTTAAAGGGATAGTTCACCCAAAAATGAAAAGTTCCTCATCATTTACTCTTCCTTGTGTGGTTTTTAAATCTTTGAGGGTTTTTTTCTGAACACAAATGAAGATATTTTGAAAAATGATGATTGATGATGACCACTGACTCATGTAGTAGGATAGAAAATACTATGGATTTTAATGGGTACCATACAACAGCATTCTTCAAAATATCTTCATTTGTATTCAACAGAAGAAAGAAACTGAAATAGGTTTTGAACAAGTGACGCGTGAGAAAATTATGACAGATATTTCATTTTGGGGTGTACTATGCCTTAAAAGTGCCTAATTTACTCATCTTAAACCATGTTTCGGCCACAATGGGCAATGAAGGGCCTGAACATAGTGCCAATCAGCAAACTTTGTGTTTTATAGTCGACTAGACACAAAAAGGTTGCAGACGCAACACATTTCTAACAGAATATCTGTCTTAAACGTGCTGTTTTAAATGGGAATGATGGGAGTTTAATGGGACCAGGGGGGAAGATCTGCTGGAGCCTTTGTGGACTTACTCAAGCCTTTGTCGTCACTCAGGTCCTGTGGAGCAGTCAGCAGAGAGCAAGAAATGGGAGAAAACCACAAAAATAACAGTGATTACTGGAACAACATATGTGTTCTTACCGATGAACATCACTCCTTCTTTGCAACAGACTTTCGGTGGACATTCTGTTCTCGAATTGATGCTAAATGAATCGACTGAATTAGCAAACATTTTCAGTGTTGTTGCACAAGCAGGAGTTTTGTTCATCGGCTTCGGCTTAGCCGCATGTGGTGCTACCCTGTCCTGCAAACGTCCAGTGCTTTTCTGTGTCCGCAGGTCGTGTACTTACGGTCCACATCGCTCGTGTCCTGCTCACCGGGGTCCTTGTTCTTGGAGAAAAGGAATTTTCGCGAAAACAGGGTCTTTCTACGCTTGTCATTGAGTGACTGCTGGGAAGGAAAGGGAGGGATGGAGGGAGGGAGGGAAAACAAAAAAGGAAGAACAGATGGAATGGTGTTGGGTGTCTAGTTGGAGTATGAACAAATGCCCAACTTAACAGATGCCCGTGTTACTGACTCTGTAGCCACCGCCATCCAATAATATAAGGCTGGAAAGACAAAAATCACTGCTGCTGGAGCTTTTAGATTGATTTGGTGATGGCAACAGACACAGTAGAGTTTATGAGGGATTACTGAACATCAGATACAATTAAAGGATACTAATAACCACAACCAAGGTACAGTACTGTTAGTAAAGTGAGTTTATAGCAGGGTCATAACCATCACAAACATTGAGGAGTGTTAAAAGTTTAATGATTAGGCTTGTCAGCTTTAGTTATCATCAGTGACGTAATATCAGTTGCTCTGTTTTTTTTTCTGACATTGCCATATTTGAATGCTGTTGTGTTAATTTGTGCTTGAATGTTGTCGAGACCTTTCCCTCTTATTTTGTGATACTCGTTGGTACTTCAGTGGGATTGCTCAGTGTGACAAATACTGTAAGTACTAATTATGGCGCATTTCCACTGAGCAGTAGTTTAGTACAGCATAGTACGATTTGGTATGGGTCATCCTGTTTAGGCTTGCCTTACCATTACCAAAAGTACTCTTACTTGGTAGGTGTGGTGTACGGCATAAAGTTGCGATCGGCATCATTCTCGTTCGAAGAGGAAAGCTCTAAGGGTTGTTTACATACACATGCAAACGCAAATAGAGAGTAAAAGCTGATTTATACCAAAGATTATAGATTACACAAGACATGTCACGCGTATCTTTTTGAATGGGGAAGAGTGTAACGGTCAATATGGCGAATGAAATCCCGCCTACTAGTAAAGGAGCCAATCATCGATCACTATATGGTGAATAAAGCCCGCCTTCTAGTACAGGAGCTGAAACTAAAGGGACAGTTGTTGTTTAATTTCATTGGTGATTCCTAATATGAAATCCAATCATAAGCTTGGCAAGCAGTTTTGGAGAATTTGATGTTTCCCCATTCAAACAGAATGCCTGAGCATTCTGAGTGAGATGACTTGCCTTAAAGGGACTTTGTTTCTACTCGATGTGTCTACAGGTTTGCTTCAGTGTACCTGACAAATACAACGTCATTACAGTGTTGGCGAAAGAGTGTGAGTGACTTGGGGCAATGTGCATGGCATTTTTTGTAACATTGCACGCAATTCTAACTTCACCTTTTTGGTATCATACTGTTGTGCTAGGTACCCATTACAAAAGGGTCCCAAAAAGTGGTACTGTATTGATACTTCTAACAGTAGAAACAAAAATAAATGTGCGGCATCCTTGGGTCATTTTTATTGATTTTTTTACCATTTTAAAAGTATTGATTTGTCGCTAACATTATTAAATGAAATGTAAACAATACCCAACTGTAGTTTTGATGCCGTGCAGTGTAGTATCACTAACTTTATTTTGGCGTGCTTTCTAAGATCACATTCCATAACAAACAGGTCAATAGGGTGAGAGTACTTTTACTGGGGCTTTTCTAACGTACCTGAACATAAGAGCATCTTCTCTATGAAGGCAATTAGATCAAATGCATTTTGACTGTACCTCTGGAAGTGATCGAAATTGAACAGTTTTGTCAGCATTTAAGCTTGTATTTAGCAATGTTTACTTGTGATCAGACTGAATACACTTCAATACCACTTAGAAACTAGACCTGAGATGACCAATCAAATCAAAGGTGGCAGAGATGGACTGTTCACGGATACCAAACATGACTTTTAGGCACAGTGAAAAAGTGAGCTAAAATGCAAATAGCTAAAAATTCAATGTTTGAAAAACTTTTTGAGGAAAATTAAAATCCGAAAGGAATATGCTGTGAAGAGAACTGTTTTTGTTTCTTTGAATTGAAGACACTGAATCATTTATTTGACATAATTTGCCCTCAAATATTGGTCCCTCCAATGTTTAAGATATGGTTATGGCCTTGGTTAGATAACACAATCAAAAACATGCACTAACCCTTGAAATTAGTTAGCTGATTTAAATGAGCGATTGCAATTGATTGAAAGTTTAGGAAAAAGCTACAATAAATAAGACACAGTAAACAGACTGAAGAGATGAGTAATGTGCAGGAAGAGTAGTGGAGAGCAGTTTGACGTCAATGGCAAGCGTATACAGTACAGTACAGTTTATCTTTGTGTTTTCTGAAATGTTCATGCACTCATGCTGCATTAGTAAATGCAGTTGAAAATGCAAAGAGAGTAAAGAGTTGATAATGAGCCGATCCGGTGCAGGAGTTTGTTAACCTGCAGTAATACTGCTGCAAAGACTGAAGAGTTACAATCATTAGGGCTGGGTGATATTTTTTATGATATAGAGACTAAACATTGTGAATTTTGGCATGATTTCTTTTTCTTAAGACTTTGGATTGTGTTCAGACTAGTTCCATGTTTTTTAATTTTAACAGTTTAAACTGGTGGTATATACAGGGTATATTATATGTATGATTCATTGAAGTCTTTTAGAAAAGAGGGAAAGTATACATAAAATCTATAATAAACAATATAATAAATAGAAAACACTTTATTTTGATGGTCCATTTGAGTATTAGTAGACTGTTAGTAACTGCTTAATATCTGTTGATACTGCTCCTTCAACAGACATTTAACTAACTATGAGAAACTTTGCAAGTACATGTCAACTTACACAAACCTTAACCCTAACCCCAACCTAACAGTCTACTTATAATCTAATGAGAATTAGTTGGCATGTAGATGCAATGTAACTTAAATTCAACAAACGGACCATCAAAATAAAGTGTGACCAATAAATACTATACTTTGGTTAATCGTAAGTAATATACATGCTGTATATAAAAGAGTTACATTTACGATTACATTTTACAGTATGTAATGCTTATAAATGCTTTATTTGAGTAATAATGATTGTTATATTAGTGCATATAAAGGGATCATAAATAAGTAAATATATTTATTTGGAATAATATACAGTTGAAGACAGAACTATTAGACCCCGTTTATTTTTCCCAATTTCTGTTTAACAGAGAGAAGATTTCTTCAACACATTTCTAATAACTGATTTATTTTATCTTTGCCATGATGACAGTAAATAATACTTGACTAGATATTTTTCAAGACACTTCTATACAGTTTAAATTCACATTTAAAGGCTTAACTAGGTTAATTAGGTTAACTAGGCAGGTTAGGGTAATTAGACAAGTTATTGTATAATGATGGTTTGTTCTGTAGACCAGTGTTTCCCAACCCTTTTCCTGGAGGCACACCAACAGTACATATTTTGGATGTCTCCCTTACCTGACTAATTATCTTCAGGTTTTGGAGTCTCTTCTTATGTTCTAATTAGGTAATTCAGGTGTGTTTGATTAGGGAGACACTGAAAATGTGTACTGTTGGTGTGCCTTCAGGAACAGGGTTGGGAAACACTGCTGTAGACTATCGAAAAAAAAAAAATTAACTTAAAGGGGCTAATAATTTTGACCTTAAAACATTTTTAAAAAAATTTAAAACTGCTTTTATTCTAGCCAAACTAAAACAAATAAGACTTTCTCCAGAAGAAAAAAACATTATCAGACATACTGTGAAAATTTCCTTGCTCTGTTAAACATCATTTGGGAAATATTGTAAAAAGGAAAACAGGAGGTTTAATAGTTCTGATTTCAACTGTATAAAACATAACTTCATTTTAAACACTTCATTTTTATTATCTTTTTTTTATCTTATATGCTCATGTAATGCTTACTGTATTTAATTCAAACAGAGTACATATAGAAATATTGACAAATATTATTATAATATGAAATACCCAAATAATATTTTGATTATTCATTTTTGGTTATAATTTCTTATTCTTAAATTTCTTTTATTTTTTAACTCAATATAATAAACATTTTAATAATAATGTATTATACATTTCTAGACTTATATTTCCTGTGATGACAAATCAGATTTTTTTAAAATAATTTTTTTACTTTAGTCTTCAGTGTCACATGATCCTTCAGAAACTATGTAGATTAGGTCCTTTATATTTCTTAATTCATATGTTTGTGGAAACTTAAAACTGAAAGTTCAAAAGAACTACTTTGTTTAAACGAGAATCTTTTCTTTACCATCGTTATTGTGACTTGTGACCAAATAAAGCACGCATGCTGAAAAAAAAAAAAGTCTGCCATATCGTCCAGCCCTAATCGTCACATGCGGTTAAGACTTTTGTAAACAAACATTCAGGATTAGTACACTACATCCAGTAAAAGAGAGGTGAATTCAGTTCACAAATAGAAACTTTCAAACAAGAAGAATGATTCATAACTTATATGCATCATTCACTACTGTTAGATTTTGCACCCGCCAGCTGTTAGTCGTCCTATGTGAGAACAGATTTGGCTTTTGAAATGTCACGCAAGACAAAGGTGCAACGAAATGTTTCTAATGCTGAATAACATGTTGGCACTTTTCATCTAAAAATATCATTAAAATACCAATGTTTCAAAAAAGACATGCTCATCACTGTTTTCAGATTTTGGATATGTCAGCATGACTTCAAGTAAACCAACTGACTTTCTTTTTTTACACAAAAGGCACATTTATAACGTATTTGTGTATAACATGCTACTTTAAAGCATGTTTTTGTCATGCCAGACATGCTAAATATTTGAACAGCAAACACTTACCGATTTGTCTCGAGATTTAGAGTTGAATTTGACCGTCTTTAACCGGGCTCTTTCTTTTCGTTCCACCCTGAAGAGGAAAAACAGAGCTAGGTCAAGTTTTTTCAATGCTGATTTCCAACAACTGTACCGAGTTCATTAAGTAAGTGTACATAGGTGTTGAAAAACATGCTGCAAGATATATTAGGAGAATTACATAAGTACATAATTATAATTCATTAGGCAGGCAGTGCTCAAAAGCATGAAAACAGCAGAGAAATGTGATTATTTGCTCCACAGGCAAATAAACAACAATGTATGACTTTTGCTTAAATGGCACTATAATGAAATATTGCAGTTTTAATGGGTTCCAATGGTGATGCTTTTGTCCCGATGGCGCTGAGTGTTACTATAATTATAGCTACTGTAGTGTAAAATAGATTTATGAAGAAAAATAAGAATACAATTCTAAGAGGCCGATCACACCAAACAAGCTTTTTCTGAGAACACAAGAAAATAAAAAATAAAATAATAATAATAAATCGCGCTGTGCTTTTTGTCGCTAGGCAACCACTAAATCAGCTGTGTATTGTTCGCGAACACTGCTGTTGATATTGTTCTAATTGTAATATTTAATAATATTGTTATATTCAAGATTAGGGCGACGTAGTGGCGCAGTAGGTAGTGCTGTTGCCTCACAGCAAGGTCGCTGGATCGAGCCTCGGCTGGGTCAGTTGGCGTTTCTGTGTGGAGTTTGCATTTTTTCCCTGCGTTCGCGTGGGTTTCCTCCGGGTGCTCCGGTTTCCCCCAGAGTCCAAAGACATGCGCTACAGGTGAATTGGGAAGGCTAAATTGTCTGTAGTGTATGAGTGTGAATGCGTGTGTATGGATGTTTCCCAGAGATGGGTTGCAGCTGGAAGGGCATCCGCTGTGTAAAACATATGCTGGATAAGTTGGCGGTTCATTCCGCTGTGGTGACCCCGGATTAATAAACGGACTAAGCCGAAAAGAAAGTGAATGAATGAATATTCAAGATTTGTGAAAGTCTCTCCTCCATTTTTAAAAGTCTCCTTATGCCAGGTTCAGTCTGCACAGTTTTCATAGTCACACTGCATGACTGTCTGGGGTAGCGTTCCGTAGGTGCTATGTTTACAATGCAAAATGGATCGGCGACAGGGGGTTTCACACTGCATGACTTTACAATAGAAGAATCACAGACAACTTTGTCCAAACTACGTCTCACAACCAAACACACAAGAGAAGTGACATGGATACAACATGAGCTCACATAGTAATTAACTGCATAATGAGAAAGAAACCTTTAGTGGGCTATAAATTCATCCATTAATTTATTTTCGACTTAGTCCCTTTATTATTCTAGGGTCGCTACAGCGGAATAAACTGCCAACTTATCCAGCATTTGTTTTAAACAGCGGATGTCCTTCCAGCTGCAACCCCATCACTGGGAGACAACCATACACACTCATTTACACACATACACCACGGACAATTTTAGCTAACCCAATTCACCTGTACCGCATGTCTTTGGACTTGTGGGGGAAACCGGAGCACCCGGAGGAAACCCACGCGGGGAGAACATGCAAACTCCACACAGAAATGCCAACTGATCCAGCCGAGGCTCGTATCAGCGACCTTTTTACTGTGATGCAACAGCAGTACCTACTGCGTAATGTACTTTTTTTGGCTTTTGAAGGGAATGAACAATTTCTCCTTAACTGTTTTCATTTTCGACCCAGTTGTGATATTGCTCAGAAGACACGTCAAAAAGACACAGGTGCTCCTGCCAAATTTAAGCTAGTTGATCCTCAATTTCTTGGGTCCGATAAACTGAAAATGAGCAATTTTAACTTCGCCCACAACCTCCCGCTGGCCTGCAGTTACCCACATTAGTGGATGCTGCTCTCTCAATGGCTCATTGGTAATCGTTGATGTTATTTTCAATCAGAACACATTTCACACGCCATGATTTGAAGCACCAACAACTCCGGATAATTAGCATGCCAAAAATCTCACAGGTGTCGGCGACTCATCTGCGATTTTCTCAGATCGCGTCTTTGATACTTAACACTGATTGTTACTCACGTGAACGAGCACCAATTTGTTGGTGATTTCTCAAAACCTGTCGGCGAGTCAGAATTAGGCTAAAATCATGCAGTCTGAACTCGGCATTAGTCGTCTTGACATCACAAACACTGTTTTCACCTCAGAACCCTGCCTCTGCTTTAATTTAATTGGATTACAAAAAAATGCGACTGGTGTAGCGTGCTGTTTCCACTCAGAGTTGACTTTTTTAAACTGCAGGCGCACAGCGCAGAATGGCAAAAATGCAAGGCGCAGCAGGTGGTTAAAACGTGAGGTGCACAGGGCACATAAGCATCGTGCAAAACCCACTACCATTAGTTAAAACATTCAAAAAAGGAGACTATCAAAAGTGCCTTCGTTGTGATCCAGGTTTAAAAGTTCACTAAACATGTCAATAAGGGTGTAAAAATGTCAATAAGGGTGCGTGTCCACTAGGGGAGTCAAAATTAATTGTTTCTTTGGTGCACCGCGATGCAGTCCTGAACAATTTGGTATCGGTTGAGTAATAAATCCTAACCGGTTATTATGTACTGACGTCATTTATCTCCTATGTTATGGTAGAATACTATGATGAAGTAGACGAGCACGAGTAATTAAAACGCAGAAATTGTGCACAATTCTCTGCGTGTTTGCTGGACAGTCATTCACTGACACTGAAGCTACAGAAGCTCCTATTTCACTGCTATGGAGAAAATGAAAGTAAACTCCATTTCTCTCGCGGGCTCTCACTGTGGCCTCTTTGACCTGCTGGCGTGATGTTTTCTCTCCTCTCGGCTATTATAGCGATACTTGTGGATCCATGCTCATGTTGTTCTGTGCATGTTCTTGAGTTTTGTTTGATGCATTCAAAAAGAGTGCTTTCTTTGAGCAGGTAAAATTAATGGTACAGTTCATATATCTGACTGCTTGTATTGACGGACAAAATTGTATTACAAATACATATAACACTCATTTTAAAATGATACATTTTAATATAAGAGTTGTGCTGTGAAGTAAAATATAAAATTGTGTATGCAAAGCATTGTCAATGCAGGATGATGCACAGAGATATCGAAATAAACTGAATTACAAGTTGAATGTCTTTAGCAGATTATTTGTTGATAGTTGCATGGTATCGTCCTACCACTCCTCCACTGTGATCGGACGACTAGCGCCAAAAACTGACACTGATGGACCCTGTGTTTTTCAACTTGCAACGTCTGAAAAAACAACTAAGGACTAAGCGCTGATAATAAAATGCCTGCTCAGCGCCTCACTACACCGCAGACGCTTAAAAATGTGGAACTACTATTGACAACAACAGAAAACAAATGCTCAGCTCGAGAAAATAAACGTTTCAGTGGACACACAGGATGCAGGAGGGTTAATTAACTACAGTACACTGTAAAACGGATTAGTTACTTTACTTAAAGTGAGTAAACTCATTGTAGAACTTTTAAGTTGACTTAATTTTTAGAATTATGTACATTGGTCTACACGGTGGCTCAGTGGTTAGCACTGTCGCCTCAAAGCAAGAAGATCGCTGGTTCGAGTCTTGGCTGGGTCAGTTGGCTTTTCTGTGTGGAGTTTGCAAGTTTTCCCCGTGTTCACGTGGGTTTCCTCCAGGTGCTCGGGTTTCCCTTACAGTCCAAAGCTATGCGATATAGGTAAATTGAATAAACTAAACTGTCCATAGTGTATGAGTGTGAATGAGTGTGTATGGATGTTTCCCAGTACTGGGTTGCAGCTGGAAGGGCATCCACTGTGTAAAACATAAAAGGGACTCAGCCGAAGGAAAATGAATGAATGAACGTACATAGCTTTAAGTCAAGGAGTTTACTCACTTTTTTTTTTAAAGTAAAGTCAACTCATTTCTTTTTACAGCGTACTAAAGGAAGTTAAATAAAATGAGGAACTTCACAGAGCTCACAAAAGATGATTCTTGTCAATAAAACAATAAAAAAAAAATAAAAAAAACGGCAATTAATACAAAATATGAGAACATATCAGTTAGGAAACGGATAATAGGAACACTGTCTATAGCAAGTAATTAACACCTGATCATTTAAGGGCGATCTACAAGACCTTAACCTACAAATATTATAAAGCATCATAAACTTTAAAGCAGATCCCTTCATAAAGTATGTTTAAAATGCATAAGAGCATTTAGCAAAACTTTCCAAAAGAGAAATCCTAACTTGTTTCTAAAAATACAGATCATTGCTGACAGTGGCGTGTGATCAGTGGGGAGATGAGAGAGAGGTTCATTTTTATCATGAGGCGAGAAGTCAATTATCAGCAAACAGTTGTGTGGAGAGAATGAGAGAGAAACGCTCACAGCATCACACATCAGAGTGAGGTTTAGGGCTTTAATTAGACTTTGTAATGTCAGGTGGCCATAAACCCATGACTTGGATCAAAATAAAGCAGACATTGTCAGTCCTAAATCCATTTCAAGGATCTCAGTTTTCAAAAATGTTTCAACAAACATTCAAAATGCATAAAAAGTTTCTATTTTTGGCTACAAATGTCGCGAACATGGTCACCGCGTCTGTGACAAGGGCAAAACTAAATCTATACATAAATATAAGTAGTTTAACAGGATTTTAAGATTAAACAATTACAAAAACTGTTTCTGTAGTTTTAATAAAAATAAGAAAATGTACTCAAGCTAGAAACCTCATCACACAGAAAAGACTGAGGCAGAAATTTGACTTCAGCCTAAGCATTTAAAGCAAGTGTATATAGAGTGAATGCCACAGATAGATTTGTGTGCTCATTGCTCATTAATACCAATTACCATGCACAGTGGGTGATAACCAAATCTAAATGAACAATAACAGTGAATTGAAACAGAAGACATTGAATAGGAAACATTAAAGAAAATATTATGGGCTGTGGGTAATGTGGCACTAAATGTACAAATTGCATGAATAATGGTAATGAAGGTTAATGAAGCTCTCTTTCGTAAGCACCCTGTGCTGTGGAATGCATGGGGGCACAACATACCTCTTCTTGCTGGGAATGACGCCCATCTCCTCCATCTCGCCATCTGTGGTCACATGCCGTGCCTGCCACCACTCCTCGTCTGAGGCATTAAGGACGTGCAGGATATCGCCGAAGCGGAAGTTCAGCCCCTGACTGGGCAGGCCGGAGTCTTTCGTTATGTCATAATCGAACAGGGCTCTGGGGAAAAAAATGTACATGTGTTAACTTTTGTATGTGCCAAGCATTAGAATAGCTTCATATGTTTAATGAGGAATACACAGGAGAATGGCTGGCTTATCAAATCAAAAATCGAATGAGGAATCAATAAAATATTACCAGATCACACTGAGACTTTTTTTTTTTGCATATTCCATATTTTATGCAAGCATGTATATTAAAAAAAACTAAAGAACTGCTCCTAAAAACTGCACATATCACTATTCGACACTGTGTGGATTAATACTAAATGTGTGTCACTGTTTTTACTTATGGTTAAGAATACAGCAACATGCTGGAGGTAAACTGAATTGCTTTAATGCACTCCTGCATTGGGCTCACACATACACTCTGCACTCTGACTACTTCAAAATTGATGTTAAGCCATGGTGGGCATTTCTCTCTGTCTCGCGCTGAACACAGTTGACCAACCAAAACAGACTGGGTCATCAGACCAATCAGCACAGATTAGTCTCACATAAAGGAGAGGTTTAAGAACAAATGAGCCATTGGGATAATTAGGTAAAAATGCATATTATAAGACAATGAAAGTGTTTTTTGGCATTGCACACATATCAGCCTGTTGTGGGAGACCCCCAAAACCAAAATATGACCTTTTTTAATGAATAATAGGGGCTCTTTAAATGCTTCCCCCATCTGTCACTGATAAAACAAACTGATAGCCCCTTCAAAATCTCATGCTATTTGTTTCCCAGTGGTACAGTTTTTACTTTTAGAACATTTTGAAGGCTGTCCATCATTACCACAGTTTACAAAATGTGTTATAAGTAAAATAAGTAATAAGTAGTCTATTTACTTAATTATGCAAATGTGTGTGAAATTATATTTATTCAGTTTTTAAATTAATTTCAGTAATATTATTGACTGATATGAAAATGTTCATATGATTTATCTACCATACATTTTCTGTCTTTTAGTAGATATAATATACAGTATGAGAGACTTGCTTTGTTTACCAAATAAGTGGATCTAATTGGATTTCAACTGTAAACATTAAATAAAAGTTAAAAAGGTATTATTTTTACTTCCTTTATACTTCATATAGTCCCAAAATCATTCCACATAAATACACAGGTTTTTAAAAAATTAATTTCTGCAAAGAAATATCAAAAACTGTCCGCAGATTCTGTCTGGCCCTAGTAATAAGTAATAAAATAAATAAAACTTTTGCTTATTTTCTTCTTATACATATTTTATATTATTGTTATTATTATTATTGTTATTATTATTATTATTATTATTATTAGTAGTAGTAGTAGTAGTAGTAGTAGTAGTAGTAGTAGTAGTACTGTAGTTTAGATTTCTATTAATAAGCAAATTTATTTGATTAATGGTAATATAAGCATAAGCATAGTTATAATTCTTAAAGAAAAAACATTTTTGAAAAATGACCATAATGATCATCACTGAACAATGGGTTTTGTTCATATTTAAATTATGCATATTTAAAATAACTGAATTGTGCAATATTGTGTTGCTCATATTTGCCTGTTAATGCTGTCACTGCAAAAAAAAAGAAGTGATGCAGTCTTTGTTTATCTTTTCTCAACACGAACAGCTTAAATAATTACATAATCAAAATGCTCATACTGTACGTTGAAGATTAAAAATTAAAATAACTATTAAATGTGTTTTCGTTAAATGACAGTTTATTATATTTTTGATGGCTTTTTGAAATCTAAATGACAGACAATGAAAAAGTCTAACACAATTTATGCTTTTAAGCAATAAGTCAAAGAGAAGAGAAAAATGGGGCTTGTCAATTTTGAAAATGGATTTGTATGTAAATAAGTATATATATATATATATATATATATATATATATATATATATATATATATATATATATATATACATATATATATATATACACACACACACACACACACACACACATACACGCACGCACGCATGCACGCACACACACACACACAGTATGTATATAAAGCTACATGCTACTAAGTAAGGCATAGAACAAATCAGATTGATAAAACAGCAAGAAAAACCTCTGTGACATTCTGTGGAACTTTTATGAATTTACCATAGAAATACTGAAAACATTCTGCAATGGAAGTTTATTAAAACCTACAAATCTACTCTTCTGAACTCATTGGCCCACAGATTTCCCGAGATGTTAAGTAGGCCACTGCTGTTTTGTGCATGTGTGCATGTGCGTTTAGAAGAACTGGAGCTGAAGTAACTAGCCGTCCTAGCTCTTGACTAGCTTACGCCTGTTTCCTCATCAATAATGAAGCTCTTCCAGGAAGAAGCCAGGCCAGCTGTGAAGCTTTTGGGACTTTAAGGAATTCATACACACAGCAAAGCCTTCGTTAACCTTCAAAATCACATAAAGAACTCTCATTTGTGTTTTGAGTGTGATTTCTATGGTTGGTTAAAAGGTGTAATAAGCTATTTTTGTATCCTTGTACAAATGAAGCAGAGGCCAGAGATTAAAGTATTTATACAAATGGCCTGAGGATGCATTAAACACTCAAATTGTTTGTAAATTGTATATTTGATGAAATATCAGAACAGTTAAATTTGTGCTAAAACAGCGAGCAGGGCAAAATTCATCTTTTTTACTATATTAGATGTTGTGTAGAAAATATGACTGATTTATGTAATATGAAGCACATAAAAAAGATCAACAGTATATGGAGGGTTCCACAGAATTCATTTAAGTTGTCCCAACACAAATCCATTAAGTTAATGTAACTAACATAAGTACATTGAAGATAAAACAATTAAGTTTCCCCCCAAAATCTACATAAATGGTGTTGTTTTAGCTTATATTAAATAAGTAGTTTGTAAATCTTAGTAAATCTTTTTTTTTTTTTCAGCGCAAGAACAAGAAAAAGAAAAGAGGCAAGTCCTGCATGTAAGTGGCTCTGGGTGTCCTGAATTTATGCCAGAAAAACACTGTGAGCTGCAGAAATGCTGCACGGAATATACTGTATGTCTAAAATGACTGCAGTTCTACCTGCAGCCATCAAAGCAAGATATTTTGACAACTACAACAACTTGTGGCCAAATAAGGCTTTTAAAACAACCCTTAATATTTCATTTTATAAAAAGAAATGCTTGAAATAAACCAAACTTGAACAAACAGCTTCACTATGTTGTATATTTTAGAGACAGGGTGAATCCAGAAAGCTCTTAGTGCCACATTATCAATCCTTCATTATCAATCAAGAGAGATTTGAATGAACAAACACACAATATTGTACAAAGACAAAAGTCATACCTAATACCAATGTGTTCAGCATTTTTTAGTTTTTTAGGTTCTGATATATGAAAGGTCATGCATGTAAATACAGATTTTTTAAAAATGTGACTGTATATGCTAAACAAAGCATGTCAAAAAAAGTGTCTTTTTTGATCCAAACTGAACAAACCGAGAACTAAACTACAAATGTTAACACGCTCTAAGTAGCATCATGTAAAAATGGTGTGTTGAATGAGAAAAACAAACAAACAACAGTAGAGAATACGAGTTGTAGATTTTATAAGTAGAAAAAGACAACCAATTATTAAAAGAAAACCCTATATACAGGTATTTTAACTCCACAATAAATCCTTTAAAATGAAAAGTTTAAACCTAAAAGTAACTGAAATATAAAAAAATTAATTAAACATACATAATAAAAACCAAACATAAATTATGTTGGAATACACTATAAACAATATTTATGGTAAACACCAAGTCTAAGCTAATTTACAGTAAACCGGACCTAATGCTATGTTGGAAATGTAAATAAATACGGTGTTGCTCTTTCTTTTGGCTCTAATCTACAGTAAGTGTGTGCAATCCTTTGAGATATTTAACTTGCTTTATGATAATTGAATTATGAAGTCATTTTGAGAAAAAAAAATCAACATTATAACTGAATACTTTTATTTCTGTCATAATCTGCTTCCATTAATCACTGACTACATCGCTGTGTATCCCAGGGTAAAATTTAGGTTGGATTTTTTATATAACAATTTATTTTAAAAGAATAGCCTGCTTAAATATAAAACACCATTTTTATTACTGACAAATCCTCCATTTGTTCCAAGCTGTTTAAAGAATGTTGGAAACTGTTAACCACTGATGACCATAGTTTTTTCATCCTACTATGGATGTCAGTGACTGCCAGTTTCCAACATTAATCAAAATAACTTGTTTATTAGTGAGTGCATTTTTGTATTACTTTTTGGGTGAAATGACTAAACTTACGTAATATTTAAATGAATGTTTCACACAAAAATATCAATTCTGTCATCATTTACTCACTTATTGAATTTCTTCTGTTGAACGCAAAAGAAAAAACTTTGAAAAATGAAAAAAAAAAGAAAGAAAGAAAGTCATAAAGGTTTAAAACCAGTAAAGAGAGTTAAGGATGAAGTAGTTTTCACTTTTGGGTCCCTTTAAGCATTCACACGCAGGTTAAAGATGAAGTAAATGTATTGTAAAGGCATATTAGAGATTCATTTTGTGATAGTTATGCATTAACAAAAATAATAATTATTAACTGAATATTACTAATTACATAAGAATATTAGCATTATTTACAACTTATCAAACATTTATAGAAAGAATAAGAAGAAATTTTATTTTATTATGTAATAAGTTTAGCAAAGATGATTGAATCCCTTGTTATAAAGTGTATCTACATTACATTTTCATTTGAATCTGAGGGATAATTTCTAGTGTTTTCATGCTATATTTCTTTATTATCAGCTCATAGCAACTGGTGTGTTTATAAAGAAGTTCTGCATGATTACAGACCACTATACTCATAAAATAGAGTGATTATTCTTACAATATTATCCCAATTGGAATGTAATATTTTCCATAACCCATAGATAAAACTGCACGAACAATACGCACATACTGTAATATGGCTTGAGCTCAATGTCGGGCCATCTTAAAAATGCTGTAATCTTTTGAACCAGTAAATATGCATGATGTGTAGAGAATCAGAGCCAAGGGCTTTCCAATCCTCAAAATGTCAAAGCTATTCTTAATAAAACATAAGAACATCAACATTGAAAGCTAAAGAATAGTCAAACAAAAGCCGCATATGAGTAAAACATCAGCAGGCGTTTCACAGAACAATTAGGACCATCTATCAGTTTACTGTCTATCTAACTCATACTAGCAGGCTAGGCTAAGAGCGACGAGAGCCTGCAAACACATGAAGGTGAAAAGATCAACAATGGCTGCAAAAATATGGCAAACTCTCAGTTGGTGTAGAACCCTTGATGCTACTGGCTGAAATGATGTGATTCAGTCTAGTGTGAAGCCATTGGCCTGAATGTTCTCAGAGCCACAAAAAACAGACACACTTCAGAGAATCACGTTCACATAAGGGGCCGATGATGACGCAATCAGCGGCAGACAAAACAATACATACACACGGATGCACACACAAAGCAGGGTCAAACACTAATGAAAGCTCTAAGATTAGAGATGTATTTTTCTGATTGTTTGTTTTTCAGCTTTGTGCGATCAATGTATTCAATGTATTCATTATTTATATTAATTAATTTATTATAAAGAAATTATTTAATGAATATTTATATTTAGTATTGCATTCATATATAATTACAATATATTTATATTTTATAAAATATATTTTTTAAATTTATTTTTGTTTTGTTTTGTACAAATAAAATCCTAATTAATAACAATTAAGGCTGCGTAATATTGGCAAGAACTGACATTGTGGTACTTTGTATTTCTGCGAGATATATTTCGATTTGAATATAATTTCCTGAGACGATTTAAAGGGTCACGAAACACCAAAACACATTTTTTGAGATGTTGACAATCATATATGTGTCCCACATTGCTACAAACACTATTACGACACAAATATTTCACCAAAAAAGTGAAAATTGGTTAGTTTTGCGTTATTTCGAGCAAATTAGTTCTTCCAGTTTTAAAAGAAATTTTGAAGCTACGTCACGGCCATGAGATCCTTGTGTAAATTCCAGCATGGAGAATGGATGTCTGTACCGGCCGGTTACAACATTGACTCATTAAAAAAATTTGGTTCGAACCAATCAGTGCGCTCTATTGTGAATGAGGTGCAACTTCATAAATATGCATGATATAGCTTTGAAGACTGTTTTAACCTGTTACAATGTTCAGATGGCAGATAGATGCCACGTTGTGTTTCCAACCGCAATTAAGACATGTGGAAGAAGAAGGGACATACTGGGATTTTTAATGACCACAGAGAGTCAGGACCTCGGTTTAACGTCTCATCCAAAAGATGGTGCTCACTGAGCAGTATAGAGTCCCCGTTACTATACTGGGGCATTAGGACCCACACAGACTGCAGGTTAGGCACCCCCTGCTGGCCTCACTAACACCACTTCTGGCAACAACCTACAGTAGCTTTCCCATGTGGTCTCCCATCCAGGTACTGACCGGGCGTGGCCCTGCTTAGCTTCAGTGGGCAACCATGTGAAAGTTGCAGAGAGCTAGCTGCTGGCTAATAAACAGTGAACACTGTAAAACATTCATATTAAAACTTTTACTACTCCTGCTACTACTACTACTACTAATAATAATAATATGTGTGTTAGTTTGTGTGTGTATATACAGTTCAGTCAAGCCTGAAATTATTCTTACCCCAGGGATATGAATAATTTCGGGCTTGACTGTATACATACACTACACACATGTACTGCGTGCACTGTGCAAACTGCTTTAGTGCCACAGATGCCACAGATCCTTAGAGATCAACACATCTTGCCTTGTCGTGCCTTGTAAGGTCAAAGCATGTCAGGGAAATCAAATGTCCTGTAACTAGTAGTGACTAAAAGAGCTCACCTGACATACAGCGTCCTCTTCTGACTCGTCCGCAATGAGCCGGAGCCTGAACTAATACTGCTGTTCATCATCTGCTCCCGTAGATCATGGATTTTGGCTTCAAATCGACTGTACTCTGTCGGAAACACAGACAACATCATCACACATGCTTTCCCGCCGAGCAGAGATAAACAACAAGAAAGAAACCCTCAGACACCTAGAGCCTCAGGGTGGATCGGTAAAGCTAACGGAGCAGGGGAAGAAAACTCAAACATAAAGAGAGGGATTGAAAAAGGGGCATGATTTAGAGCAACAGGAGATCATCTCTGTTTGAGGTCTGTCAATAAAGACAGACTTAAAAGCAGACACATGTATCATCATATACATTTGTGCAAGGAGTAAAGTGCTAAAGGACGGATACAGCCTGATTTATTTGAGAACTCTTATTTAAGGATCTTCTGCAGTGTTTTGAAATGTCTCACGTAATGTCAACCTACTAGTCCCTCCCCTATTTAAAATAGCCAATAGCATTTTGTTTATAATACAGCTCTGCCAGTCAGAGTTGTTGAGCTAATAGACTCATTATAGCCGTAGTATACAAGTACTGTATAGTACCTAATCGTTTCCTGCTTTAAAAAGATACAGAATTCCATCCACTTTTCACATGGGTTTGATATGTTCTGCATTCTGCATCAACTCATGCATCTGATCCGCTGTATAAGTCTCTAGGTCAAATTGAACAGTGAGAGTTCCCTTCAACCCAAATGTAAAGCATATTTACATGGTCTGTTTTAATTAGTTCTTATATGGTTCCATTTGTTATATAGCAGAGTCCATTTTGAATGTTCTAGTTGCTTGTATACTGACTGTGTTTGTACTGTATGTGTGTGCAATGCATTTCCCCCCAAGAGGCTTGCCGTAGAGAGGTGAGTGAACATGCATACAACACTTAAGAGCCTTTTGTGGTTCTTCCATAATTGTTATGACTAATTAACATTATTTACTGCTTATTATTTTACACATGCACGCATTTAGGTGAACTTTTTGTATAAATGATTTGATACTTGAATCAATGACAGATTTCAGTCACTGTTTGTAGGGGCTGGAAGGCTTCAGATACTAGAGAGCATTTGATTGGTCAGAAGATTGGATGAGAAGCTGCGCAGTAATGTCAAAGTATTGTTGATTCCTTTTTTGTATAGAATGATTTTTAGTGGGTTTTGCCTTTATTCTGAAAGAACAGTAGTTATAGAGAGGGGGAGGTGGGTGGGCGATAGAGCTGTGCGATTAATCGAAATCGAATCGCATTTTGAAACGTTGCGATAAGTTAAGAGGCTGTGATATGAAATATGTTTTATTTAATTTCCCCCACCCAGAGCAAACGCGGGACTGCCATCTGTGTGTGACAGTCTTACTAGCCAATTGAGTGAGCACACTTTTGTTCTGCCCAATCAGAACTGTGCAACCGAACTATGCGGAACGCCCACAATTTAAATAGAAAAAGGAAAACAAACAGGAAAGCATGAACAAGTGGGATAATGGCATCTGCTGCTTCAGAAGCATTAATAGAGAAATAAATATATCAGAGAAAAACAGCACGTCGGTATTATAGGAACATTTTGGTTTCAAAGGCACAGACAGTCAACGAACAAAAACAGGTAATTTTTAAGAGCTATCACAGAATTGATGCCACAGCTTACACATTATTGAGCTGAAGCTTGACTAGAATATTAAATTGCAAATCAAATCGCTGTTATCTGTCAAAAATAAATAAATAAATAAATAAATAAATAAATCACAATTAGATACTTTCCCCAAATCGCACAGTCCTAGTGGGCGATCAAGAAAAGGTTCATGAGCTGGGACTCAGTGCATGTCGGTGCACTGCCCACGAGGCTATCACCACCTCCTTTTGGAGTATACAAGTTTAGAGATCACCTTAAGATTACTAACAACCCAAACTGTTAATTTTGACTTCAGGCAGACTTTAAAACTGCAGTCTGAAATCTTTGGGTGTTTGTCACCATCTGTTTAAAAGCTGTAAGTGCAGTTATTTGTGGAACCATCATCTTTCGCGCGGTTTGTGCATCTCTGTGACTCCTCAGCGTGGATGAATATAATATTCTGAGGAGTTTGTGTGGCTGTCAATCACTGCACATTGTGAATACTGCACTCGCAACCACAGATTCTTGGAAGTCTGACCAAAATAAGAATTTTCCCCTGGAAAATGTTATCTGAACATGTAACATGTCTGACACTTCTGTTCTGACCAAATGAGAAAATCAAAAATGAATACATTGTGTTACCAACAATGGGGATTAAAGGCCTGCGCAAAAAACATTATTTCTGTTCACATTTATCATTATTATTTAAGGCAGGGGTTCCCAAACTTTTCAGCCTGCGACCCCCAAATTACCACTTCCAGTAACTCGCAACCCGCTATCCTCTGAGATGGTTAAAAACATACAAACCTTTCACACTCACCAATAGGCCTATATAACCAGGAGCATACAGACTACACAAAAAAGAGAGACAGTCTGACAACCATATACTTTATGGTCATTTATTAATTTGCTTAATTTAATATTAACCTTGTCTAATGAGACAATGTTTACAGCACAAGTCTATTCTTGGTTTAATTCTGGAGACCATCACTTCGAGACCATTCACCATGTTCAGATGTAGTCTTTATTTTTAATGTACAGTATGTGAGTGTCGTAAACATGCCAAAGTTTATCATTGTGCCTTAAAATCAATCTGCTGCATCTGACGATATGGCTGTGCTGTTAATTCTACCATAATCACCCCAGGGGTTGCAATTCAATGGAAAAACATTGAAAGGCTGATGGATTTTTATTTGCATGTTGTTTTTTAATGTAACTAATAAATACTATTTTAATCTAAAAGTTTAATAACATTTTTATTATTATAATTTTTTTGTTTTTTTTTTGAAAATCACCAAGCGACCCCTCCCTCATTGCCCTACCCCCTTTGGGAACCACTGATTTAAGGACTTGTGACAAAACAAAGAGTGCCTATGTGATAACACACCAACACACAAAATGCCATTCTTAAAAGCATGACTAATAGAATTCCTCAGGCTCTTTTTAGTTTGGCTTAATGTACCACATTAAAAACATGATTGACCAATGGGATTGGCAGTTTTGTTTACATTCCTGGAGTTACAGTAAACAAAACTTGTTGGCGCTCAAGCACAATATTGTCTAGGCGAGCACACATTCCTAACAAGGAAGATGACGCATTAAGAAAAATGAATGTGGAGCTGCTCGTTTCATTGCTGTCTGAATACAAAGAGCTGTGTGATAAATGTGACACCAACTACAAAAATGTTGACAAGAATTGTAGAGCAAATAGCACTCGATGGTGAGATTCATTTCGCTTAATTTGGTAACACTTTAAAATAATGGTCCTTTAGTTGATGTTAGTTAATCTATTTACTAACATGAACAAACTATTAGTTCTACATTTATTATGGCATTTATTCATCTTTGGTAACGTTAGTTAATGGTATTTAGGTTAAATAATGTTAGTTCGTGTTAACCCGTGGTGCATTAACTAATGTAAATAAGCACAACTTTAGAATTTAATAATGCATTAGTTTAATGTTGAACTATGATTAATAAATTCTTTACAAGATTTTTCATACTTAATTAATGTTAGTAAATACATTAACTAACATTCATTAATGAACCATTATTCTAAAGTGTTACCCTTAATTATCTTTCAGGGCTTGTACGTTTCTTCCACTAACTTTTTATCACGCATTTCTGTTTTTTAATAAGCACTATTTAACATCAGGGAGTGATTTTGCACTCATTCAGCCCACCGCCAGCAAAAATCATTTGAGTATGAATGTTACAAAAATGTCTGATATTAAGCTCAAGCTAAACTTGTTCCCAGGATGTTTAAAACGATCACTTGGCTAACATCACATAATGTATCATCACTGTTATACAATTTTTAAAATGTTAGTAAGCATACAGTACCAACATAGCATGACTATATATTTATTAGTATATTACCTGTAGATTTAAACGAATCACTGATTGCTATACTTTTGAACAATATAAAGCAAATGATAAGGTTAATTATTCCAGCATTATTGAGAAGAGGCTAGAAATGATTCACCCCCTGCAGCAGCCTCAGGTCTCATATAGCATATTAGCTGGGAGTCCTTCTGTATGATTCTATATACAGACGTGACGTACTGTAATGACGCAAAGACCACCAGCAGCAAAGCTGGATTTCTAGTGAACATTTACTGTATATAAACCATATACCACTCAAATTATGTGAATTATGCTAAGGTAAAGAGATGGTATTGAACACAGACTGATTATTCACATACTAAAAAATGACTTTGTTAATTTGTAGACCAAACAAAAAACTTAAAGATTTCAGTTTTAAGAAAGATACGTAGAATTCGTCATCAAATTGCGTGAGGAGAGTTAGCTCACGCTAGACTGAAAGAGTGAATATGTTAATGAATTATTCAGTGGTTTAACCTATTTAGTGGCTCCTGCTCTTTCCTCTGACGTTTGACCTCAGAGGACAGAAGAAAGACATTCAAGCGATGAATGTAGCATGAGTGACACTGACATTAGATACAGTGTCAAGAACAAAAGAGCTCATGACAGGTTTTGAACGCAGAAGAAAAACTTACTTCACAATATAAGTAAATGCAACCCGAGAAGGCAATTCCAATCAAGTCAAAAACTCAAACAAATTACATCTTCAGGAAAAATACGACTATAAAATAACAATAATAATATACACTCTTTTCAAAAACCCAACTCTTTACACAATTTTCCCCTCAACTGAATAATTTAACGCTCTCGCTACTGATAAAGCAAATTATCGTACTTACGGACTCTTCTCTCAAGCGTTTGTCTCCGTGTCTTAGTTGAATTGTGTTGTGGTGCTGAACAACAGCTCCCAAATCACACACAGCTGCTCTCCCTGTGCGCCAGCGTGTGTGTTTGAGTGTGTGTGTGCGTAACTTGTCTTAGTCGGACGCTTCTACGCAAAGCCTCTCTGAGCACCTACAGCACAGTAACATAACAGATGCTAATGGACTAAACAGTGCTTGAATCACTCGTTCACTCCTCCCTCTCTCTCTCTCTCTCTCTCTCTCTCTCTCTCTCTCTCTCTCTCTCTCTCTCTCTCTCTCTATGTGAAGTCACAGCCGTACCCATGTTGGCTTGTTTAGCTAAAACAACGTTTTTATTTTAGTAAGTGAAACAGTGGAGGTAAACTGAGGCAAAGATCACTGAGGCATATGACAATACTTGCAAGAAAAGGATTTTATGAAATGGTGAAAGCTGGACCTGTGCTAAAAGGGTAAAGGAAATTTAGTCTGACTGTCGGGGAAAGGTTTTCAGAGGTCGTGAAGGAACACAATAAAATATCCATGAGTTATATTTGTTATGTGGTAGCTTTTGTTTTTATTTGCAAATGCAAAGCTGTACTTTACTACACTCAAAAAAGCATTGTTCAAACTACTTATTTAGAATGAGCTAAAACAACACAATTCTTGAGATTATTTTGGGACAATGTAATTGTTTTATGCTCAATCCACTTAAATTTGTCAAAACCAATTAACTTAACTTAAATGAATTGTGTGGAAGCCTGCATTTTTACAGTGTACAATAGAAAACCACACATTGAGTGGACTATGTGATGAAAGCATTAAAATGTATTTTTAAGTATTATAAAGATAGTAGTGCGAGAAACTGTAACAAAAAAAGCCTTTATTCAATCGTAATCGGCCCTAAAATGTGTGTGAAAAGGTTGTTGTTTTATTGTTTTTAGTACTTATTTCACAGTGAATAACTAAGATTTTGGCACACTGTAAAAAGAATTCTAGTTTCTTTAAAGTTTGAAGCTGAATCAAATTAACTTTATGAGTCTATTGAACTTATATGATGTTAAATTGACTTAAAGCAGCTTGCATAACTTGCTGTCTGGACTAATTGATCATATGATTTTTACAGTGCAGTGACTGGTGAGTGACTTGAGATCATTTTCATTCCCATTTCACCGCCAACAATACAAGGATTATTTGAGATGATTTACCAAATATTATTATATTTTCAGCAGCAATATATGCATTATTTGGGATTATTACTGTTTTACTGGCCACAATACAGTACATGTATTATTTCAGATAATTAACTTTTTTACTAGGGATGTCCAATTTACTAGGAACGTCTAAAGAATTTTTCAACACATTTCTAAACATAATAGTTTTAATAACTCATTTCTAATAACTGATTTATTTTATCTTTGCCATGATGACAGTAAATAATATTTTACTAGATATTTTTAAGACACTTCTATACAGCTTAAAGCGACATTTAAAGGCGTAACTAGGTTAATTAGGTTAACTAGGCAGTTTAGGTTAATTAGGGAAGTTATTGTGTAACGATGTTTTGTTCTGTAGACTATCGAAGAAAATATAGCTTAAAGGGGTTAATAAAATTTTTTAAAATGGCTTATATTCTTGCTGAAATAAAACAAAAAAAGACTTTCTCCAGAAGAAAAAATATTATCAGACATACTGTGAAAATGTCCTTGCTCTTTTAAACATCATTTGGGAAATATCAAAAAAAAAAAAATAAATAAATAAAATCAAAGGGGAGCTAATAAATATGACTTCAACTGTATAATATATAATATATATAATATATATATATATATATATATATATATATATATATATATATATATTAACACATCTACTATAATTATGCAGCAGCACAGAGTTAGACTTCACACTTCTTGACTTCACACAGAAAAAGAAACATGTGGGGCATGACATCACTTTGTTACAGAGACGCTATTGGTTAAATGTCAGCAAAGTAGAACACAGAAGCAGCTTGAAGCGGAAATCACAAGTATGTCTGCGGTCTAGCGGTATTACAAAGTTGATGATAACAACATTGCCATAGCAAACTGTGAGATATGTAAACTTGGGATTGCCTGCCGGGTATTTTAAGTTGAGGTGCTGTTTGTATTTATATTACTTTTTTTTATATATTTACTGTTGCACTGAAGTGCACAAGTGAAGAATTTATCTGTTATTTATTACTTGATTGTTCAAGCTACCTCATAGAAGTGCTCTGTTTGTTAACAGAGTTGTTGAATGTTAAAATAAGATGAATTAAATGAAAAAAAAGGAACATCCTGGATTTGTTTCTTTGCTCTTTTTTGTTCTTTTTTTATGTATTAAAAAAAGTATCGGATCGGGTTTCGGTATCGGGAGATGCTCAAAATCAAATGACTCGGACTCGAGGGCAAATAAACCTGATTGAGACATCCCTAATTTTTACCTGCAATGTTATACTGTATGCATTATTTTATGCATATAATTTTACAAGGGATAACTATATTACTAGCCATGATGTACAGTTGAAGGCAAAATTATAAGCCCTCATGTACAATTTAAATTCGTTTAAAATATTTCCAAAGTGATGTTAAACAACAAACCACTGTTGTACAATGACCTGCCTTATTTATCTTAACTTGCCTAACCTATTTAACCTAGTTAAGCTTTTAAATTTAAGCTGATTACTAGTATCTTGCAAAATAGCTAGTAAAATATTAAATACTGTTATCACGGCAACGACAAAATAAATTAGTTACTAGAAAGTAGTCTTAAAATTATTATGTTTAAAAATGTGTTGAAAAAACCTCCATGTTTTAAAGAATTCAAATTTCATATGAGGGCTAATAATTTGACTTCAACTGTGTTACTTTACAACATTTAATTGTGAAACTTTTTTTTTACAGGCTATGAAATATGTAGCATGAGTTTTTTTTTTTTTTTTACATATTTTGCTCTGCATGTAAGACAACATGGATATTTCATAAGTACTGTGAAAGATTAAATCATCCTCAATAAATGATCTGTCTGTCATGTAATGCCTCAGCAGTCGCTTCTACCCTAAGTAAACAAACATAAGACAAATAAGATGTAACGAAATGTATGCAGGTCTCTGATGACAAACATAAGTCCATAATTAGATAGAACAGAAACCCAAAGTCATTCATAATGAAGAGCTGAGAATGATTAAGTCCACAAACCAACCACTAGCACTGGGTTTGAATGAAGATTTTAATGAATGTAATGATGCATGTGCTGCGCTGAACACTGAAAGGCTTTCGCTTTTCGCCTTCAGTCTGTCAACGTCATCAATTCTGTGTCAAACAACAAAACAATTAAAGGGCTTTCAGAGCGAAAGGAGACAGAAAGAGGAAAAAATACACTTTGAGTCACGTTTCAAAAGAAAGAACGTTGAATGAATAATCATTAGGAGCTCTTCAATTTAGAAATGACATTATGACACAATAAAGTCACAGATAAATCAATGTATTATTTGAGGTCTAGGAGAAAAGCTGGATGTTAGCCCTTCCTCTATTTGAGCAATAGTAATAGTGATGCCAGTATGCCAATAATTATTGTCAGCTATTTGATCATTTTGATAAATCGAGTAAATAAATGTAAACATTTTTTTTGATAAATTAATAGTGTCTACATGAACAATAGAAAATGGCAGTTAAATTAATTATGAGAGAAATTAAAGGTGCAGTAGATGATCTGCCAAAATCCTAATCGTTAGCATAATAGCTTTGAAAACACAGTCCCTCCCCTGTTGTCCAAAGCCACGCCTCCTGAAATCACAAACGCACAACCCAGTGACATCACTTGTAGAAGAAGTGCAGTAAGGAGGAGCTGGAGCTTAAACTCCCTCTTGCTGGAGCTCAGCTCTGCCCACGATGCTCTGCAGTGAGTACCACTTGGGTAAAGAAGACCATAGACAACCCACTATCATGTAATTCGCCAGTTAGAAAACATTATAGTACTTTCTAATATTAGAATTCTGAATGAAAAACTGTATTATATCTAGCACGTTTTCCGTTGTGAAGCAAGCAAAACTTGTCATAATGTGCAATATTTCATGCATGCAAGGATCACTGGTCTCACTCTCTCACGTGCTTTGTCCTAAAGCGACTATGCTTAGCAAGCCATATGCAGGCTATATGCTAAGCCAAACATACATGCTATTTCAGACCAAATATTCAGCATGTTAAACAATATAGGGACTGCGTCCCAGGTTTTCAGATAAAAAAATGAACTAATGTGAATATAGAACCAACTTCAGCTCAATAAAGCAGGCTAGACGGAATAGTGCTACTTATTTATATTTTGTTGTTAAACTAAATAAAAATATCGATGATGTAAAAGGTCCCTTATGAAATTGAAAATAGTCTTGTCAATCTTTCGATGGAAGATTTCAGTGACTGAACAACACTTCTGTGCATATAACCTATTCGTAAGAACACAATCTAACATCAAATGTTATGTTTTAAAACATAACATTACAGTGCATCCGGAAAGTACTCATAGCGCTTCACTTTTTCCACAATTTTTTATGTTACAGCCTTATTCCAAAATGAATTAAATTCATTTATTTCCTCAAAATTCTACCCACAATACGCCATAATGACAATGTGAAAAAAGATTTTTTGAAAAAATCTTGTGCAAATTTATAAAAAAAAAAAAAAACTAAAAATTCACATGTACGTAATTATTCACAGCCTTTGCTCAATACTTTGTTAATGCACCTTTGGCAGCAATTACAGCCTCAAGTCTTTTTGAATAGGATGCGACAAGCTTGGCGCAGCAGAAATTGTTCTGTAACCTTCCCAAACCTTGTGCCACAACACAATCCTGTCTCGAAGGTCTACAGACAATTCCTTTGTCTTCATGATTGGTTTGTGCTTTGACATGCACTGTCAACCCTGAGACCAGGTGTGCACCTGTCGGAATGACTTTCCGGATGCACTGTAATGGTATGTTTTAAAACTATTTTAATAATAAATATTTTAGTAATGCAAAACTTATGTAGATTATGTACTTACGAATGGGTTATACTGTACGGACAGAAGTGTTGTTCATTCACTGAAATCTTCTGCCAAAGAAATACTTAAGCCATGTTGTCATCCTTCCTCCAGCATGCAAAAGTAACTTCAATATTGATTCAGGATCAATTTTTGTTTTTACCGATGTCACTCTCTCGTGTGCACGTGAACGTGTATGTACAGTACGTAAGGGAAATGGAATTATAGAATCAAGTTACTAAGAGTAAAAACTCAAAAATCAAAAGCTGTGCACAAATTCAAAACTTTTCATCTGTAAAGGCCGGTTTATGATTTGGTAATTTAATTATAATTATTTAGCTTATTTGAAGAAAGTGTGGCAGAAAAAAATACTACTATTGTCTAGTAGAAAGCACATTTCAAAATAGAGCAATACATGTGTATTATAGATATGCGATATAATATAAAATGTATTATTAAGAAATAGCTACACAACAGTTCTTTCTCGTGTTAATAAAAATTGATAAATAAAAAGGTTAAAATATATATTTTTATTTGTATCAGTTTATAATAATTAATTCCTATCAATTAATTGTTGTTAAATCTAGCCCGTTTTAAGAATTAACTGAATATATTGATTCCTACTAAAACGTTTAAACTTCAACATGCTTAATATGCTTAATAATAATAATAATAATAATAATAATAATAAATACAGAAAAGTATAGCAAAAATGGTCAACATCCATCAATGCACTGACATAGATACATAGTGCAAGCAGAAGGTAGAGTCTCAGTAAACTACTGACTCTCAAAAGCACAGAATAACAGTTGCTTGAATATAACTGTAAAAATATATATGTAAACTGTAACTGTAAAAGGTCAAACTCAGACAGCTCTGATCTCATAAATATGTGAATTTTTTTTTACCGACGGAGGATTTAGTCTTCGTTAATCTGAGTTTCTGAACGTGCAGCACTACTGTACAGTACATCGCTTAAGCACTTTCAGTTTATACATGATACTGACTTAATACTTTAGTCATCACCTCGAGGCATTAAAGGAAGATTTACTAATTTTTTGACACAACTGCTGTGTTTCTGTACAAGCCATCTAAGCATTACAGCGTTGTACAACTTAGTCTGATAAAATAAAACTCAAATATGTTTAAATAAGAACGTCCAGATGTATACTGTTATCTGGGGATGGATATTTAATGTTGCACAATCATGTTTTAAAGGCTAATTAGGCAATTTAATGAAGATTTTGGAATATGCAATCAGCTATCTCTCTACATAAGCACATTAGCATAACTAGTACTAATAATAAATAAAAGTAGTGTACTATTTTTTTTATATTATTATAAAATATTGCTTACAAAGTGTTTGTTTCAGTTAAGCTGAGTGAAATGGGTAATTTTATTCTATAATTCTGCAAATAACTATAGGCGAGATCACAGAAATGTGTGTGTGTGCGTGTGTGACAGTGATGTGTTTAAGCTCCAGCACAGATCCTCAAAGCCGTTAAATCCCTCTGATCAAAGCCGTCCGACCCTCAGGGGCTTCATTTCCCGTCCCAGCTCCAGCATCACCATTTAATGCCATTTGTTTTCACAAGATGGAGGCTCTGACTACACGACTGCACCCTAGTTCAATCATTACACCGCAACATCTGCTCTTCAGTCAGATCTCCAAAGCATCCTATGGGTTTTGCAAATAATTAAAAAAAAACACCACACGGCACTAACAAGTTCACTATGAGAAGTCCTGGAGGGTTTACAGGGGCTTTCCTCAGCAGTCATTGGTCAAAGTGAGGGCTACATCTGCGCTTCACGAGGCTTTAATATGCATGTTGTCACACAATGTACATGGAGAGCAGAGGGAGATGGATCTCATCTGAGCTCATTCCTCCCTATGGGGAGAAGCCTGAACCCCTGCTCGCACCTGTGGCCGATGACTGAATACTGGCCAGAGGAGTTAGATGAGGAGAGGAGAATCTCTCCTGGAAAAAAACCCTAAAAATCAGCCCAGACTCACAGGAAATACGTGCCTCAACCTACATTGTGTATGTAGTTTGAAATGACAAATCCACTAGAGGGTGTTGTCAACATTTTTGCGAATCTGAAATACAGTGAGTGACACTTTAAAATGAGCATTACCACCGCAAGTGGCACAGCCACCGCACCAAAAGAGTAAGGATGTGTTTTTAGGTATAACCACAGTTTGCAACTATGCCGCCAGGAGGCTTTAAGGGACAGGATGCGAACGAACAGAAATATACAGTCGCTTGTTAAGTGAAATGAGGATTCATTTTGGAAAGTAAAATTAAAGAAATAAAAGACAACTAAAATGAAAGTACAAACATACATGCAAAAAAGTTGGGCTAAATAAATAAATAAAGCAGTGTTTTAGCCTAAATATAGAGAGATGTACAGTGTTTGTTATTTTAAAATGATAGGACAAAGACAGTCAATAAATAAGCTTTTTAATTTATTTCTTCATTTATAATTTTCATTTATATTTTCGTTGTTGATTATATTTTACTATCTTATTTTATGTCTTAATTATTGTACATAAATAATAAATGAATAATTAAATAGGTCTAAATAACTATTTATTTAAAGATTTAAAATGTAAAATTGAATAGGGCACTATAAAGGCTAAAGAACTTAATTCTTGTATTTGCTCATTTTTGGAGCCTAGGGCTATTCTCTTACTATGTATTGTATCTTTTCTAAAACATACAGTATAACGTAAAAGTATGTTTATTACTAAGAAAACCAAAAAAACCAAACAAAATTCTATTTTAAATATTACACATCACATAAGGTACACTTACAGTACCATCCTATCTAGTATTGTGAAATAGCAAAGCTGAAAATCTATGGGTAAAGCGCCACCCAGCTGTCAAAAGCTGCGTGCACACTTACTACCGTTGCATCGACAGCAAGCACGGCGGCAGAGGGAACATATTGAAGTGGTGACATCTGTGTGTTACTTTTGACTTACATTACTTTTAAAATATGTTACTTATGAAAATACATATCGCTTATAAATCATAAACACAGAACATTTATTGTGGAATTTATTTGATGTTGTACAAAAATGTCCCTGCAGCTATAATTAGTGTAAAAAAATAAACAAAAGTTGTTAGTTGGTAGTGTTCCTTTTACATAAAAATTGCAGTGAGACATATATTGAAGTATGTTTTTATGATTTCACAAAAATGTAGGATGTGTGTATTAGTCTGAGTAAAAAAAAGACCACTGCACACAGACTGATGTAGAGGTTAATCATTTCTCTGGAGACTTTATATAAACAGATATTCATAAAACTCTTTCGTGTGCTAAACATTTTCCTTCATGTTGTCCCAACAAATATTGATTAAGAGAACGTAATTGTTTTCACAAATTTAACTTGATTTAACATAAAACAATCAAGCTGTCCCAAATAAAAACATCTCTCTGTGAAATATTGTGTTGATTTAGATCATTTTAATTTAGTAGTTTGAACAAACAGCAAATATATATATATATATATATATATATATATATATTTAGTGTAGGATAACCCTTGAAAAGTTCCAGTTTCCCTGGATTTATAGATTCATACTTACGTTTTTGAGTAAAAGGTTAATATTAATTTTACTAAAGATGAAATTTCCGTCAAATTTTAAATAAAAATGTGCTTTTTGTTTTTGTTTTGTATAAAATAAGTTAAAGGTGTCATGTTAATAACTTTTTGACAACATAACATCATTGTTTTAACTTAACTTAGAAGAGTTAAGAAATTAATATTTGATGTAATAATTCTGATTTTCAATCATAATAAATGAAAACATTAGTTATTTTCACAAACTGTCATTTTCTGGATGAAAAGAAAGAAAAAACAAATAATGCTCTAAATGGCACTATTTTGATTTGAATTTTGTAATAAATGTTATTAGGCCGCTACAGAAAATACAAATATTAACACTCTTCTCAAATCCAATAACCTAATAACCTTTCACATCTATATGCGAACTGAGAGAAGCAATATGAGCTGAAACCTTGGAAACTGACACCCATGCTGTAATATAAGACCATTTAGACTGCAGGTGAGGGGATTCTGTATGGAAAGCAACTCTGACTATCGACAGCTACAGTATTAAAAGGGGATAACAGACTTTGCTTTGGGAAATGTTAAATAAACATTCTGTTCTCACAAAAACCTTTTAAAAACATTCAGGTAATTTCTATATTTAAAAAAAATCTTTAATGTAGAAAAGCCATGGTTGATTTTGGCATTACTGTGGTTTAAATAAAATTTTTTTTACTTATCTAACACATATTATTTGGTTTTATTAGTAGTCAAACGGGTCAATTTTATAGGGGTTTTCTGTCTTTTTAGCATTTCACTAGCATATTTCTATCCTGTTAATATGTTTGAACCAACTCTTGGTTCATTTGTTTATGCTTACATTCGCACAATGTTAATGCATTTTAATGTCATGTTATCAAGTATGTCTTAACATACTTTTAACATTCAGATACTAGCACATTTACATGTGTCTTAATGCATCTTAATTTAACTTATTTGCTTGTTTGTATTAGCATGTTTTGAGCATACTATAGCATCAATGGCATCTAGCAAGTTTTTTAAAAGTTTAAATCGTTTTTAGACATTTTTAACACTTGCTAAAATGCTTGATGTTGCTAACACATTGCTAACATTTTTAATACACGACATAATACATAATCTTACGAACATGTTTTAACTTGTTGTTCACTTTTACCAGGTCACTGAAAAAATTCCAATTTCAGTTATGGTTTTTAGATTTTCTTACATTAAATATTACTAACACATTTCTAAAACTTGCTAACATTATAACACTCAACGTTTTTTGATAAAGGCTTATATTTTCATGTCTCCTAGAGTTGAACAGTTGACGTGAACCATTTTTGAACATTCAGCTGTTTTTTTGTTCTGGAGGGGCCCCTTTTATAAACATTGCCATAAATATTAGCCTATACTGTAAATCTTGGCTTAGATTAGAATGTACTGTAGTAACCTTTTACCAACTCTGTTGGTCTTATTACACATTGCAAATACAGAAGATTCAAGCTTTAAATAGTAAAATTATAAAAAAAAAATTTTTTTTTTTAAAGAAATGCTAATGGTCTAATTCGATTCAATTTATTATGCTAAGCTAAGCTAAAAGTGAGACATCGCACAATGTTAAAACAAAACATTGGCTGAATGAACTCAAAAATTGTTAAAGTCAATTGTTTGACTTTAAGAGACTTGCAAAATGTGCCTTTTTTTTTTTTTAAAAGGAGTGTTGCTTTAATGTTTTACTTGTTCCTACAGAGACCTGGAAGGGATGTGATGGGGAAAAAATGGATGGAAGAAAAAAAAAACTGGGTGGAAGGAAAAAAATGGATGGGAGAAAATAAAAACTGAGTGAAAGGAAAACATATATTTTTGAAGTTTTTTCATTCCCTCAAAAAGATGTTTTGATTCCCCTCGCAAAACTGTTGTTTCACAAACTGTTCACTTCATTCATGTTAATCCTCCCGTGTTAGCCGGGACACGCTCCGTATGATAACCTGATCCCAGATCAGCTTCTGTACACGCCATTTAAAGTGACACCTTTGTTATCAAACAAGTGAAGAGCAGCAAAAGTCACTTGCTTCGTTTTGTTTGTTAACAGAGGATCAACGCACAGCTTTGATGAATAGAAAGTGAATGCAGATGTTTTTTTATTCATTTCACAATTTCTCCCACCCATTTTTTTTTCCCACAATCACCTCCCTTCCAGGTCCCTGTTTGTTACAGACATGTTTGTAGAATGATTTAGCAACAAACTACAACATATTTCTAGCATTTTGGAACATGTTTTAACAATGTCAAGCTGACACTATTGGTGCAATGCAAATTATTAATTAAATTGTAAAAGTCAAATAGAAAATAAAGAGTTTAGATGCAAAAACTTCTAAGTGTCATCAGAAATTTTCATCGAAAATTAACATTTTTCTCAGCCTCCTTTGTTTATGATAAGATATTTTACTTTAAAGACCAGGAAAAGGATTTATTCTTTGTCATAAAAGTGATGTTACTAAACATATAAACAGGAGCCTGATAAAAATACTTATTTTAGAGGAAAATTTTAGATGGCATTTAGAAGTTTTTGCATCTGAACTCTTCAAATATTGCCATTAGTAACATTTAATGTTAAAATACAAAAGATATGTTCTGTAACAAAACAAAAACAATGAACAGAAATTATGAAAAATAACTGTTTGTACAGATATAACTAACTAGCTAGCAAGCATGCATTACGTTGCAGATGTTTACGAAAATCATCAACAGTCTTTGCTTGAAAATGAAGAGAATGAATGGTGCTAGTGAAGGGCAGAGTGGCTCTGTGCTGGCCATGAACAGAAGAGCGTGACGCGTACAGGAAGCCAAGCTCAGGAGCCACGCTAAGACAACAGCTTTCAGCAAACAGAGAAGATGCTACATGAACGCACACACTCGCTAGGGGTGTGAAAGAAGCGCAGATCACGCACAAACACACAGAACCTGCTCAGAAGCTTAATTTAGACCCTCTCAGACTACCTCCAGCCAAAGCTCTGACGGTCATCATCACCCCCATTGGCATTTTAATAAACACTGAAGCCAGACCTGCCGAGAAGAACGAATGCATGGCCAGGCTGGACTCTGATCCTTAGGGTGAACAAGACAAGCTGCTCTGAGTCACGACCACAAACTGGCCACATTATCACTTACTGTACATGTGCAGGATGGCATTCTAAAGTCAACATGAAATCATTATTTACTTTGCTATAAAACCTTTGGGTCAATAAGAACTAAATACAGTAATAAATTACAGGGATCTCTTGCTATAACACAGTTCATTTTTCATTTTTAGTGCAATTTGACATGGTTTTTCTCTCCCTGACTGGCTGTAGACTCCTGTACATGCTTGCCAAATTTACAAGTCTTCGATCGCTACCAGTGTGACTCTGAAGTGCTGTGCTGTGCTGTGCTGTATGTTTGCCAGTTTTCTCCTCACAATGTTGAAGAAATGTTCTGCACTGTCAAAGGAGCCTGCGGTAGCACCCAAAAGGCAGATGAAGATGCTAACCATCTCACAAACAGTTGAACTTCTGGATATGCTAAAGAAAGGTAGTTTGGCAGCTGTAGGGCGCCATTATGGAAAAAAATTAATTGAGGATCAAATGGTTTTGATCTTTGGTTTCATTCTATAATACTGGACTTAATTTTCTACGAAGGTTTAAACTTTGAAAGAGTTTAAACAAGAGAGAAAAGTGTGAAAATGTTAATGCCTATTTGAGAAAAGTGCATCATGTGTGTAGTGAGGGGTTTTACAGCTTTAAAACAACTATAATAATTGTAAAAAAATAAAGCTGGCTACTTCTCGGATTTCACCTATTGTGGGTTATTTTTAGAACGTAATCCCCGCGAATAACAAGATACCACTGTAATTGATTAAACAAAAACGGATTAAATTGATTGTAATAGACAGTGTTTACATTTATAACAGTCAAAAAATACATTATTGCACATCAAATTACCCAGTGGTGATATTTATCATGTGACACTGAAAACTGGTATAATGGCAGCTAATTTAAGCTGCCATTATGCCAGTTTTTAATGTCACACGACAAATGTCACCACTGGGTGATTTGGTTTCAATATTTTTATTATTAGACATTTTCGCAGACATTCACTTGAAAATAAACATAAAACTTGCATTCTAACAATTAGACATTTGAAAATAATAAAAAAATAAATTTAAAAAACTAAAATAAAATAATAATAAAAAAAAAACAACAGTCATAAAAATAATAAACAAAATAAATAAATAAACATGCATTCCCCCAACCAAACACCCACCAGTGCTATCCAACAATAAACGTAGGTACTACGGGCATAGTAAACATATTAATCACAAGTGTGTAAAAAGGAAATAAAAGGGGACCAAATTTTTTCAAAATCTTGTCTATTAAGGTATATCTGATTTTTTTCCCCAGATGTAATGTACTGGTTAACTCTGTCAGCCATAATTTAAGAGTTGGAACTTCTTTTTTCTTCCAAAATAAAAGGATACGTTTTTGGCAGAGATCAACCCATATGAAACAACCTGTTGTTGTACTTGTTTCAGTCTTAAAAAGTCTTCAGAAACTCCAAATATAATTAATATAGGATCTGGTTCAATCGGAATGTTTAATGTAACTGAAAAAACTTGAAATATTTTGTTCCAGAAACTCTGTAATTAGAGACACATAACATAGGAATGAGACCGGTTGGAATCTAAAAACTGACATTTGTCACACACTGGGGACACTTCTGGAAATATTTTATTCAATTTACACTTGGAATAATGAAGCCTATGAAGCACTTTAAACTGAATGAGACAATGTCTTGCATTAATGGAACATCTGTGAACCAATTCCAGACTTTGTTCCCAAATTTCACTTGGAATTTCTACTGCAAGTTCTTTTTCCCAAGCAGATTTAATGTTCTCCATAGATGGACTTTTCATCTGTTCTAAACCCTTGTAAAGCAATGAAATGGTACTACTATCTCTTAGACATCTTTCCAGAGATGTATCCAGAGACATGGGTGACGCTGTGGCATAATTAGAAATGTTAGACTTCACAAAGTCTCTTATTTGAAGGTATCTCAAGAATGATTAGAAGGAATACTGTATTTCTCACACAGCTGCTGAAATGAAACAAATTTTTCATCGACATATAAATCCCCTACTTTTTCGTAATCCTACACTTTTCCAAAACTATACTAATATAAACTAGTATAGTGAAGGGGACTCTATACTGTCAGTGAGCTGAGTCTTTCAGAGGAGGCGTTAAACCAGGGTCCTTAATCTTAATTAATTTGCCATCATGGCCTCTTAACCATCCCATATAATAATTTATCTCTCTGTCTCTGGCGCAATATGGCTGCAGTTGCGTCATCCAGTAGATGCTGCACACTGGTGGTGAATGAGGAAAATCCCCCCAAAATTTGTAAAGCGCTTTGAGTGTGCAGAAATGTGCTAAATAAATGTAAGGAATTATTAATATTATCAGTAATAGTAGTGTAATTGATGTAAATTATTAAATGACAACACTAAAGTAAACAAGCTACTTTTTTATGACAGATGTCCATATTTTCGAATAATAATCTGATTTACTCACTGTAGCATGTGAGAAGGAGGTAAACATGTTTCAATAGCATTTAACATTGATCATAAAACATTGTAGCTGGATTTAAAATCTAATAAGCTTCAAAAGTGAGCAGATTTCTACATATTAACACAAACATACTACATCAAACAGAAGTGAGAGGTTTTCTTTCAAACCCATAGTCGCCACTGTCTCATTGTCACAGTCCACCATGTATGAACTCACTTACTGCTGTAACCAGTTATAAACAATTAGACAATATAGAATCCATTCTTTAATTCATTTTCTTTTCGGCTTAGTACCTTTATTAATCAGGGGTCGCCACGGCGGAATGAACCGCCAACTTATCCAGCATATGTTTTACGCAGCGAATGCCTTTCCAGCCACAACCCAACATTGGAGAACACCCATTCACTTTTGCATTCACAGACATACACTACGGCCAATTTAGTTTATTTAATTTACCTATAGCGCATGTCTTTGGACTTGTGGGGGAAACCGGAGCACTCGGAGGAAACCAACGCGAACACGGGAAGAACATGCAAACTCCATGCAGAAACGCCAACAGAACCAGCCGGGGCTGGAACCAGCGACCTTCTTGCTGTGAGGTGATCATGCTACCAAATGCACCTCATGCCACCCGCAATATAGAATTAGAATTCAAGCTAATCAATTCAGCTCAAAGCGTTTATTACTTTCACAAATTAAATGACAGAAAAACAAGTATTCCACTTAAATTAAGCAGCAGCATAATAGTCTCTTTCTTCCAGAAACTAAGTCCAATAGTACGAAAGACAGACAAAACAATACAAACCACACAATATACATTACAAAAGACAGTCATGCTAATATTTTATCAAAGGTAACTGATAACGCACCTCAGTAAGCCTAGGATTTATCAACAACATTAAGGGCTTGGAATGACCTGCAAAATCAGCTCAATCTTGACACACTTCCGACTCTGAGTACTTTTAAACATCTTCTGTACAATGTCTTAAAGGACACTTGTAATTGTTTTTTATGATCTGATCTTTTTATGAATGGTGATTTTGTAATTTTGTAGTATTGTTTTTGTGATTTTATGTGAAACTTTATGTGCTGCCTGCCATCTTGACCAGGTCTTACTGGAAGAAGAGACAAAGCTGTGTGATCTCCTGGCTAAATAAAGGAAATAAAAATAATAATACTACTACTACTAATAATAATACTAATACTACTACTACTATTAATAATAAAAATAAAAATAATACTAATAATAATAATAATACTAATAATAAAAATAAAAATAATACTACTAATAATAAAAATAATACTACTACTAATAATAATAGTAATAATAAAAACAATAATAGCAATAATAATACTAATAATAATAATAATAATACTAATAATAATAATAATAAAAAAAAGCTATTGTGAGAATTCTCCAATCGACAGATAAACTTATAGATCAAATTTCGTATCAAAGCAAAACATGCTCGAACTCTTACTTTACAGAATAATTCACTTGCACTACAACATCCATGTTTTCTAAGAAGAATCCTCGTATAATCATTGCATGCAACCTGCAGCTTATGAAGAGACTCTTGTTTAAACAATTATCACACCGAGAAGCTGTGTATAAAGAACTGCAATAAGTTCTAAAGAGGTTTACCTTAACCTGCTCCGAACACAAATAAAACTCTTACCAGCATTTACTTGAGCATATCACTTTTGACAAATAATGAAAGACAGACCATTACTTATCGTACTGTTATTCATAATGGAAATAAACCAAGCAAGTGAATGGATTACTGAATGGAATCAGATATAAGAAAGTTTTAGTGTGAATGTTTTGGTTGCTTCTGGTCAATTTTAAAGTATGTGTCTGAAATAGAAAGAAAGTCAACGCACCTTCAGGTCTGTATTGAGCAATGATAGTGACCGTCTGTCCAGCGTTCTTCAGTGCTGCGGCCGCCTGCTCATGCGTCGCACTGCGGAGGTCCACTCCATTTACCTACAACAAGCATGCAATTTTAATGATGGACGGTACATCACAGACACTGATGGAAACTTACAGTACTTCCTAAAAATCAATCGTTCACAGAAATGGATTTCTATATAATGGCTAAAAAACAAGGTAACACTTTATTTTAAGGTGTCCTTGTTACAAAAGTTTTATGTATTTACAATAGCTATTAAAAGTAATTATGTATAAATGCATGCAACTAATCCTAAACCTAACCTGCATTCTAACATTAAAGTAAATATAATTCATAAATATAACTCAATAGTTAAATGAATAATAACAAGGACAACGTAAAATAAAGTGTACGCTAAAATATAAGTACAAAGAGAGGTTAACGCTTCATTAAGACAATCAGTTGACTGCAAGTAAATCTTACAACTACCAGAGTATTACTAGACTGTCTGGTTAAGAATGAATATTGTACACGCAGCTGGTTGGTATTGCAGAATAAACCATGTCAGAATGATCAGGACCAAAGCAGGGATTCATTTTGAAATAAAAACCTTCTGAATGTACTCATTTAATTATTAATTATTATTATTTTTATTATTATTAATATTATTATCATTATGGTAATGGTAATAAAAGCAATAATGACTGGAGTAATAATTGCATTTTATTTCGGCTAGAATAAAAGCAGTTTTTAATGTTTTTAGGTCAATATTATTAGCCCCTTTAAGCTAATTTTTTTTTCGATAGTCTACAGAACAAACCATTGTTATACATTACTTGCCTAATTACCCTAACCTGCCTAGTGAACCTAATTAAACTTGTTAAGCCTTTATACGTCACTTTAAGCTGTATAGAAGCATCTTGAAAAATATCTAGTCAAATATTATTTACTGTCATTATGGCAAAGATAAAATCAATCAGTTATTAGAAATGAGTTATTAAAACTATTATGTTTAGATATGTGTTAACAAAATGTTCTCTCTTTTAAATAGAAATTGGGTAAAAAAAAAACAGGGGGCTAATAATTCAGGGGGCTAATTTTTTACACTTAATAAATGCCACTTTGACGAACAGAACAATATTATTTAAATTATTAAATAAAATAAAAAATAAAAAAACTGACCCCAAACTTTTAACCGGTGTACATTATCTCCCTTATTACATGCCTCCTTGCTATACAAGTAAATCATTAGATACAAATGTTGATTTGTTTAAGTACTTCATTAGCTCTTTTAAAGCAGAGCTGCAGCAAAAAAAAGTGATTTACTTAAAAGTTTAAAGCCTAAACGAACAAACAAGTTTGCACAAGACAGAAATTAAAAATCTATAAAGTAAATTTACATCAATAACTGCAGTTTATCACCACATTAATTAACAAAGGAATATAAAATCTTAATCTCAATCAACAGAAACCGCTACAGTAATAACAACTACTGCTACTTTAAAAAGTACACATTACTTTGCAGAAGTTGTGTTTGAATGACAAAAAGACAAAAAAAAAAAAATCAGCATAAGAGACATAAGTGTAAATTGTACTTACGCCTTTACACAGTGCAAACTAATCTTTATATGTATTTGTTAATGTGTCCTGTCAGGAAATATGTGACCAGTCTACTGTTTATTTAAGGTTCGATGTGTTACTATTATTTTTTATTATTATTTGTATTTTTTTCCTTTTTCCCTTAAAAAAATAATAATAAAGTATTTAAAAAAAAAATGTCAGCATCAAATACTTGGATGAGGGTGGTGTTATTTGACATTGTAACTCGTAGAATGACTGATCAATCAGAATCGAGTCATTCAGAGAGCTGTGTAATGACGGTCCCACAACAATCATTATGACTATAATTACCTTTACCAATAAGTCAATTTGTTCTACGAACCATACTAAAGCTCTCTAAGCAGATATGAAGGTGCCAGGCTACGTACACTCAACGGAATTACCATCAAAATTATTAAGACCGAATTTATTACATTTTACTGAATTATTAAGTCTAAAAGGTAACACTTTACAACAAGGTTGTACTTGTTAATACTAGTTTACTAACATGAACAAACAATCAACAATACATTTATTAAAGTTCAATTGTTAATGTTAGTTAACAGAAATATAGTTGAAATATAATATAGTTGTTCATTTTTAATGAACGCACTGAGATTTAACATGAACTAACAAGCATGAATTAGCATTTTAATAATGCAACAGTAAATGTTAATAAATGCTTTGTAATGTAAAGTATTGTAATTTAATGAGTATTTATATAGCACAATTATTGTTTATGACTAAACACCCAAAGCACTTCACAATCTTGAGGGGGGTCTCTCTACACCACCACCAGTGTGCAGCATCCACTTGGATGATGTGACAGCAGCCACAGGACAGTGCACACACCACACCCCAGCTATGCGTGACATGGAGAGACAGTGATAGAGCCAATTCGGTGGATGGGGATGATTGGAAGGCCATGATAGGTAAGAATGGATGGAGGGAATTTTTCCAGGACACCCCTTCTCTTTTACGAGAAGTGCCAAGGGATTTTTAATGACCGCAAGGCAAGGCAAGAGACAGAATCTCGTTTTAATGTCTCATCCGAAAGACAGAAGTATTGTTTATTATTAGTACATATTAGTACCTTAGCAAACCTTAACTAATGAAATCTTATTGTAAAGTGTGCTAACAATAGCAGTTAATGATAATGTGATGTCCTTACAGAGACGATACGGTCTCCTTTCCTCAGTTCTCCACACAGGTCTGCAGGGCCTCCCGCTAAAATGAAGGAGATGAAGATTCCCTCTCCGTCCTCTCCTCCTACAATGTTGAAGCCTAGTCCCGTGGTTCCCCGATGCAGGACAATTTTCCTAGGCTCCCTAAACACAAAAAGAGTGTTTATTAGTTGATTGTTTGAAAACTGGTAAGTATTTTTTGACTTACAAAGTACGACAAACTAAGACTATAATTGCTTTTTGTGTTGTAACTGTCACAAAGATGATACACAACATAAATATTGGAAAACATTTCAATAATAGAACAAACGATTCATTAGTAATAGCTAAACAAACTGAAATAATAAAGAAATAATAATAAATCATAATAAAATGAAACAATTAACAATTAATAAAGACACTTTAAATTGTTAGTTTCTCTGAATTTGTGATTTTTTGTGTGTTTGAGCAAATTTTGGTTTGATTCTGTAAGCTACTGATCACATTTCTTCTCGATTTAAAATAAAACCATTTTCATTTAGAGCACATAATGACATATGGTCAAAACAACAATAGGGCTAATGGTTAAAAAAAAAAAAGCTATTTTACTTGAACAACACAACATTTGGTGGATTAACCCTGATCACAAGAAGTTTTTCAAACTAATTGTCATTTTCTGAAGAAGATCTAAATGTCAATATTTTTATTTAATAAATATTGAAAAATTATAACTTTACTCAAACAAATCCAAAATCCTTACAATGGAAAATGGAAAAAAATTCTTACAATAATCTCTGATTTTATTTTCCCCATATAGTTACTGTATTATTGACGTTTTACAAAAAATATATAATGGTAATGGTCTCCCTCTAGTGAAAAATATGTGAACTACAAAATAGAGCTCTTAGAGGTAAAATTCGGCCAAACAAATTAAACCATAATTAGTTACTCATCCTTCACTTCCAAACACTTGCACTCAAACTGGTTTAAAACAAATCAACGGTGAGTAAATGACAAAATTTTAGTAGCAGTAATAGTTAAAACCTATAGCCAGATTACAATTTACAAAGGTAACATGCATTGTACTGTTTTACTGTTAAAGTGTACTTAAATGTGATGTGTGCAAATATTGAGTGATTTAAAATTGTCATAAGAATTATAAATAAGCAAATCGTCAGTTGATTCTGAAATGTGAAAACACTAAATCTCTGTGGTGCTTTCAAAATATTTAATCATCTTGATCAGCCAAACAGCGAACATGACAATAGATTTTTTTTGTTGTTATTGTTTGTTTGTTTTTTGTGTATGTGTGTGTATATTTTGAGACACTAGTTTAATACTCGTTTGTGAAGCAGAAGAGAATTAAAATGATGGAGAGTACACCTAGTGGCCTGTAGATGGCTGCCTTGAGTCACCGAGATCTGAGTGTTTTCAAAACAAACCCTCACTCAACACCACTACACACACGATTTTAACACTTTAATAACGCTTCACGGTTTAAAGGTATGACCCTGTCATCGTTTGCAAGATCACCTTATTGCCTGTGCCCACTGGCCTATAAGTATTTGTGTAACATTTTTAACCTATGTATAAAACTGGAGGAACTGACATAACAATGGTTTTAACAATCTGTTTTTTCTTCTTTTCTTTTGTCTTTTTTTTTCGTTGACTTTTCTTTTCTGTCTTTATAGTTGTTGCTTTTTGTATGGCTCTGTGTTGCTTTAAGGTCAAATTAAAAACATAATATAAAAAAAGTTTTTCTAAAATACTGACAGAAGCACATTCACACACATTTTAGTCATATTACTTATATTTATAGTCATCCTGTAGAATTAAGTCTTATTTTAAAGAGCTTATCAGATTTGGCATCGTTGACTTCACAGATTGGTTGCTCATATCATGACGCCAGCTTCTGACGTCAGAAGCTGTTAGGTTTTAACATCAGTATGACGTATTTGGTGAATTGTTCTGATAGGAAATAAATCTCCCTGATTAAAAAGGTTTAACAGCAAAGCACGCCAGACAGTGTGTGCGCATGTTCTTTTTAAGTGTTACATTTTGGCTCTGCTCGCTACTGAGATACAAAATAATGAGAATGACATTAACACCAGAGATCCTTCATATGTAGTAATATAATCCTAATTTGTGGATGTGCGATTTTTATATTTGGCAAATGAATGTCTATTCATGTAAATGAATACAAACTTAAGCTATCTTTACACCGCAAACCAGAAACCAAACATGAAGCAGCTTAAATAAATTTAAAAAAATGCGTTTTTACACAAACTGTTTATAGCGACAGAGTGTCTTACACTGATATTTCACAAATGAATACCATTCCTCAGGTATTAGATATGGTGAATACCTTTTGTTACCTATTGTATTAAAAATAATTTGCACTAATTTGTCTTATAACCACTTTGCAATATCTTATAGCCATTAAAAACAACAATCAATTGTGTAACTTTACTCAAAAACAGACATAGACAACATGAAATAATTACATACAGTATTAGCCCTACTGTGACATTTTTTAAAAATATATACAGTTGAAGTCAGAATTATTACCGCCGTTTGAATTTTTCTTTTTTTTTTTCTTTTAAATATCTCCCAAATGATGTTGAACAGAGCAAGGAAATTTTCACAGTATGTCTGATAATGTTTTTTCTTCTGGAGAAACTCTTATTTGTTTTATTTCGGCTAGAATAAAAGCTGTTTTTAATTTTTTTTAAACCATTTTAAGGTCAAAATTATTAGCCCCCTTTAGCTATTTTTCCCCGATAAATGTCACTTCAAGCTGTATAGAAATGCCTTAAAAAAATATCTAGTAAAATATTATTTACTGTCATCATGACAAAGATAAAATAAATCAGTTATTAGAGATGAGCTATTAAAACTATTATGATTAGAAATGCGTTGAAAAAATCCTCTCTCCGTTAAACAGAAATTGGGGGAAAAAAATAAACAGGGGGGCAATAATTCTGACCTCAAATGTATATATTAACAAATTTAGAACAAAGCAAGAAAATGCTTCACTGTATTTCCTATTACATTTTTCTTCTAAAGAAAGTATTATTTCTATTAGTTTGGCTAGAATAAAAACACAAACATTTTTACATTTGTTTCAATTATGTTTAAGGTCAATATTATTAGACCCCTTAAGAAACTTTTATTTTTTCAATTGGCTACAGAACACGGCTGTCAGAACAATGACTTGCCTGATAACCTAATCAAAGGTTAGTTAACTGAATTAACCAATTTAAGCCTTTATATCGTATCACGAAAAAACATATGCTGGAATAGTTGGCGGTTCATTCTGCTGTGGTGACCCCTGATAAATAAGGGACTAAGCTGAAAAACAAATAAATGAACAAAATTAACTAGCTTCAAGACTCATCATAAACTGTTTATTGAGTGTTAGTAATGTAGTTGTTGTTTTGTTTAAGTTAAGGTAAGGGGTAGATGGGAAGTGAAGATTCTGACGGTATGATAACCTTGGATAAAAAATATCACGGTTTCACGGTATTGTGTTTACTACTCTAAAATCAGTTCGTTTTAAACGTTTTGGTAAAAAAACTAAACTTTTCCCCTCATTGAACGCAATATATTTTATTTTGAGAAAGATTTAAAATATTTTGGAGCAGTAAACATGTCAGGATAAATAATTCAAATGAATTGTTGACTTCTGTTCTGTCTTCGTTAGTTTCTAAAACACCCATTTCTTTACAATTTAAAATGGAAACTTTGGATTTCTTTTCTGTTGGAGATACTGTCCAAAAAAAAAAAAAGATACATACACACACATACATATATATATACATATATATACATATATATACATATATATATATATATATATATACACGTACCTCAGAAACGGTACAGCAGAAAATTAAGGTTTTAACCTTGACTTTTCTAAACCACGGTATACCTTGAAAATGGTTATTGTCCCATACCTACGTATAATATGGTTATGCTGAATAAGGCATTATTAATTAGAAATACACAGCCAATATGCAAGCTAATAAACAATTATCCAAAAGGGAGAACTGATCCTCATACTAACGTGTTACCATTTTATTGTAAGAGAACATTGGAATGTTAACATCACAATAGTGTATGGCGTTGACAAAATATTTATAGCATTATATTCATAAGATGATTCTCACATTCTAACATAGTTCATAAGGGATTATGAATGCATAATACATGAAGAATTCCCTCACACATTATAAATAAAAGCTTCATAGATATGGTTACCAATTTTGCCATTGTTCAGGGTTTTTTTTTTAAGCAACTTCAGACAAAAACTAATCATACAGGCATATTCAATTTTAAGTGTGCAGCTCTACATAAACAGTTTAGCGACCATCTTGAAGTTTAAACTTTACAATATGAAAATAAACCTGCTTTGTTGCAATATTCATCATATTATTATATAGTCATAACAGGAGAAGGGGAATAATGCTTAAAAACAAATAATACTAAAAAGAGACCTTTAAAAAGGTCATAACCGCAAAACAGGGACATGCACACAACTAAAAACACATCAGATTACTGTGCATGTGCGTATCATTTTATACAGTCTATTTTGAAGTACAAAAAAAGCCAGAACCATTATGCCCAGATAAAGTATGTACTAAAAATGCCATTAACCTTGGGCAGCTTATCAAAATGCTATTCCCTCTGAACCTTGTATCTACACTAAAATTATGGATCCGTCTTCACACCAGGCTACAGTACATTTAATGAAACGTATGTAGCATTATCTTACAAATTTCAGGATAATGATACAAAGGGGAAAAAAAAACATCGGAAAACAAAAAAGCAGCCAAAGATGTGATGGGATTGGAAGAAATGAGAATGAGTGTGCTCAAAGTCTACGTATGAAGTCTGTATAAAAAGAGTTAAAAAGCAAGTCGTGCATTTTATCAACTTGAAATAAATGATTCTTCAGCAAAGACAGCAAAAAACACAAAAGAATCATAAAGATGACCTCTGAACCTGACGCCATCACATGTTCCTGTGTGTCGTGAGGATGTCATGATTGAGAATGTGGAGGGCAAAGGCTCACCTTGTGATCTCATCATCTCCCAGCATGCCTTTTGAGACAGGAGAGTACCGAGATGGGGTGGCGGGGGTTAATGGCTGACTCAGATAGCTTTGGGTGCTGATATGGTTCTCCATGTGCTGGGAGTAGGCTGGAAAACCGGAACACAAAGATTTGATGTTATTGATGTAATGAAGAAAACTCATTTGATGATGCTCACAGAGGTCAGGACCTGGAATCTCAAAATGACTGCACCAGTCATATGAAATAATGTGAAGAAATGCAAGTACAGACATGCCTAATATTTCTGAAGAAACTTGCTGTGTGAAAGGCCTTCCAGCAGGGTCCCTACATTTATTCCCTGCATTTTTTTAATCTCCTTTTGTGCTTGGAGCATGTTATAAATGTAAGATATCAGAATTTAACTCGTACAGCCTCTTCACTCTTGTGTATTACTCCGCACACACAGAGTGACAGCAGATCAATAAACTCACTAGACCTTGACAAATATTGCAGCTGTTGGACAACATAGTGTACTTTTGAGGCGTTTTTGGAGAGAATGTAGTTAAGTTTCATTAACAGACAAGCTATTTTGCATTATAAGGCCAGATGGTCAGGAGCTACAGTACATGTATTAGCTTAGTTTTGCCTATAAACGTGTATTTTGACTTTCAAAGCATTGGCTAGCTCTCGACTTGCATTTTATGAATCACCATGGACCAAAGTTTCAGCTAATAATCTTCTTCTATGTTCTACAGAAGAAAAGGTACAATGGATGAAAGTGAGAAAATTAACAGGAAAATCTGAATTTTGTGTGAAGTATCCATTTAAACCAATATTGTATTATGCTGATTTGGTGCTTGAGTGACATTTCTTACCACAATTGCTCATTTCAGTCAGTAAATTGCCATAAAATAACCAAAACAACTTTCACACAAACCATATCTACACTCAAAGCTTCTTTCGAGATATTAAAATGAACCTTTGAATGTTTGTCATCATATTTAATGAAGTCATCACCCTAAAATACAACCTTTTAGGTAATACAGCCTTTAAATTTATATTTAGGCTACTAGACCACCCATAAAGGTCTGCACCTCACTTTCATTTTCACTTTCACAAGCAGGGCAGAAGGATTTTTCGGGGCACTGAATTTGCAGCTTTGAAAGACACACACATACATATATATATATATATATATATATATATATATATATATATATATATATATATATATATATATATATATATATATATATATATAGAGAGAGAGAGAGAGAGAGAGAGAGAGAGAGAGAGAGAGAGAGAGAGAGAGAGAGAGAGAGAGAGAGAGAGAGAGTTATGTTTTTGCCAACAGAAATTGATGTTTTTGTTAGAAGGAAGTTGCTAGGCAACAGAGACATGTATATTTTATATCACAGGTTCGGAAGGCAAAATGCACTGTGAGTGCATGCCATCAGAGGAGAGGGGTGAGGGGAGACAATCATGCACGGCTCAAGGTAATCGGCACGGTTCAAGGTAACTGTACCTAGTGTAATTCCCCCCTAAATGCATGTGGTCATTTTGGCCGCCATGGTAATTAAAGGTAGAAATACTCCAAACTCTTTTGTATTTCGTAATTTTAATACAATAACAATGTTAGAAAGAAATATCTAAGAAAAGTCAGGGTATTATAGATATGGAGGTTTGATTTCAACAAATATTGCAAAAATTAAAAACGGTCAAAGTGACCACCTCGGTAGTTCTAGTGTTAAGGGCATATGTCTATTGAAGCATTTTATTTTTTCTGAGTTAGTTTTATTCTTTGTTGTCAAAGGAGTCTTTAGAACAGCAGCAGCATGCAAAAAAATAAGTGCCTGTTTGACGTGACGCGCAGAATGTCTCACGTATGTGTAGTGGTTTTTTTTTATACACAGCTAAGCATTGTTGGAAGAGTGCTGATATATTCAGCAGTGCAAAAACACTTAAATGCACAAACTTTGCCCTATTACTACATACTAAATGTGCTGTTTTATCAGCTGTAAATTTACTGGTAATTTTACAACTTCTCATTCCCAAAAAATCTGTAATAATTTTTCAGTAGTTTTAATTTTAAAAATGATTATACATGATCTTGTGATGGCAGTTTACAAGTAATTTTCCAGAAAGGTCTATATGTGTAAACAGCTAATGTTTACAACAGGTGTGTCTCTTAATATATTTGTGGCAACCATGATAAGTATATCTTTTAGGCTCAATGCCTTTACTCTAACTTCACAGATGAATCAAACGCATCCTTAAGGAGCTTTGTGTAGTTGCAAAGCTCTACATAAGTGTTTCTCAACCATGTTCCTGGAGGACCACCAGCTGTGCGCATTTTCCATGTCTCCTTAGCCAAACACACCTGACTCAGATCATCAGCTCATTAGCAGAGACTAAAAGACCTGTAATGGGTGTGACAGAGAAAGCAGACATCCGAAACATGCAGTGTTAGTGGACCTCCAGGAACGTGCTTGAGAAGCAGTGCTCTACATCACAACAACCTCCAAAAATTCCTGGAGAGGAACTCATTAAAGCAGTCCATGTTACATGTGTGCATAGTTTCAAAGTAGTTAAATCTCATTCTCCATTTCACATATAGTGGTGATCCATTTGGATGCAACACATGGAAATCAACACAGGTTGACATAAACCACATTAAATGGAGAATGCAATTTTTGTAAATAATTTTGTACATATTTCTTTAAAGATCACGACAGTAGGAGCCCTGAAAAGTCCATTTAAAATGATTGGTTTTAATATAAAAACTAACTCTAACACTGTTATATATTATAATGTTTCCTTTTAATGTTACGGGTTTATACTATGGTAATAAAAATAATGATACAGAAAATTGTGCATAATTACAAGCAGCTAACACTAAACATAAAAGTATCTTAATATTGCTAACAATATTAAAAAGAACACACACACACACACACAAAAGTATGACAAGCATTATTATAGCATAAATGCTGAAATATGCTGTTAGCAAGGTCATAAGTTTACACAAGTTACACAAACAGATAAAATGTACATGTTGAAAGCAAGCACATGTGAAAACGCATCTGCAAAATGCATAAATGTAAATAGAATGACCGGAGGGTTTGAAAATAATGGCCAAAATCTCCTTTTGTGTTCACGAAAATCCTTTTAAGGCTCTATAATTGATGTCAGTCCTATAAATCTGGTGTCCTTATTTCACTGTGTCAGATGTAAAGTGTAATAAAGTCAAGGGTATGCGCACTGGGCAATTACTAAGCACCGACATTGACAACCCATTTATTTAATTCTCATCAAACAGTCCTTCACGTGTCAAATCCCCACGCAGTGCCTGATATAATGAAATCGAATGGCTAATGAAATGGTTCTGTTTACGCCTTCTGAGAAAAATCGTATCGTCCGCCCTCACGCGACCGTCTACATGTGCAAACGTCCTTTAAACCTCCCTCTGCAACACTTGCACAAACACGCGCACTCTTTTCTGCATATACTCATGCTGGATTTGCTGACCACGTGATGCACTTCGTGATTAAATGTGCTTTTGTCCTTCATGCCTTTAAGCCCTAATGACAGCTTCCTTTCTCAGGATGTAATGCTGCGGGATCTGGCCTGCCTCTGGAACATCACCAAGGTGCTACATTATCGACTGTCATCGCTCAGCATTTTGCACAGTCAATTTTAGTGGCCGTCCTCACGAGTTGCTGCCCCCATTAACAGAAAGTGCTGCACATTGCGGCTTTCGGGTGGGATTTAAGCCACGACGGAGGATGGGGCACCAGGACAGAGTTAGCGCACTCAAAAAGGAACATTCTGTCATCATTTACTTACTATTTATGTCATTTCAAATAAATAGACAGTTTGGTTTCCAAATGAAGATATTTTAGTTAATTTCCCATCCATTAAAAGTTTATGATTCTAATACAACTCTAAAAAGTATGTGAAGAGATCCGAAATTAAAAACACAAATTAATTCAATCAAATTATTTTGAAAAGACATGATTTATTAGGAGAAAATATTAAATTTATGCTTTTATTCGCATAAAATGATTGTTCTAGCCTTTCAAGTAGATATGAATGAGTTTCTGTTCATGTTGGCTGATCAATGTTTAAATGACAATTAAAACCAAAATCAAATCCAATGTTCATATACAGTGACTCAGTGACTGTGTTTCTTTAGCACAATTCATTTATTTTTTGAATGTTTCTGAAGCATCAAGTTTTGGGTGAATAAAATTACAATGGTGGGGCAACATTTCCTCAGGTCAAAATTTTACTGAATTATAAAATACATTTTTTTCTCAGTAAAAAAATATTACTGAAACTTACATTTTTGGTAATTACCAATAGAACTACTTATAAATGTTATTTTGCAATTAAAAAAATAACAAAATAAATAAATAAATTTAATGAATTAAAATAAATTTAAATTAAATTAAATTAAAAAAATGATTAAATAAACAAATAAATAAATAAAATAAATAAATTACAATACATTCAAATAAAAGTAAATTAAATTAAATAAAACAATAAAACAATAAAAAAATTAATTAATGAATAAAAAAATGTAATTAAATAAAATTAATTAATTAAAATAAAATAGAATAAAGAAACAAATTAATTAAAATAAATTAATTAATAATTAATTTAGTAGATGTATTTTAGGAGACACTTGCGTTGTTTACCAAATAAGTGGATCTAATTAGATTTGCAATGTAAACATTAAATAAAAGTAAAAAAATATATATTATTTTTTACTTCATAATTTAAGTTTTTAGTTATGATAGTATAAAAAATCTGTGGATTTCCGCATAAACCGATTCTGATTCTGATTCTGATTCTGATAAATAAAAAAAATTAATTCTGAATAGAAATAACAAAAATGTTCGCAGATTCTGTCTGGCCCTAGTGATATCCGTAGTTTACTGTCATTGCTATTGACATACAGTACCAAACTACAAGCTTTCTATTGATGTCTGTGAGAAAGAGATCAGTTATCAGGCCTAATACCAGTATTTGCATCTCCCTAAAAAACATCTTAATTTGTTTTATGAAGATGAACCCAAGTTGAATCATTCATTAAAAGCAAGGTTTTTTCCTGCAAAAAAGCTGCAAGGCTATAGTTTACTTCAGGACAGGTTTACTTACAGCTGGTGACATCCGGAGGAGCGTAACTATCATTCATAAAGACACTAGTGGGTTTTGCCACTTTTAAATAGACAACATCAGGGGTGTTTTTCAAGGCAGCCACGGCATCTTCATGAGTGACCTCTTCAAGGCAAACAGCATTCACCTGAAACCAAACACAGAAACCATCAGATCAAGCATGTGTCATGGGTCTGTGACATATTTTAATCCTTTTGAAATTAGTATGCTCACAAACACTTTATTTGATCAACAATATTGTAGCATTGTCAAATATTATTAAAAATGTTTTCTGTTTAATGCAGCACAGAATGTAATTTACATCTGCGATGGCACATAGTCCTACAGGAATCATGCTGAAATAATTTGGTGTTCAAGAAAGATTATTTATTATCAACACTACAAATTGTTGTGCCGCTTAATATTTTTGTGAAAACCCTGATAGATTTGTTCAAGATCCTTTTGATGGGATAAAAAAAAATCAACATTTATTTGAAGTATTGTTAAAAGAAAGTGTTAGAAGCATAAGTGTTGAATAAAAGTTTTATTTATTTATTTAATTTAATTTGTATTGACTAAAACAGTAGGGATTTAATTCTTGGAGGATTTTTTAAAGTGTATTATTTTTGTAAAGGTGAACTAAAATAGTCAGATGTAAACTGTCATCTACTGACTGATATCAAAGAACTTAGAATGACCAAGAGGCGACACTCAATAGAACGTTCCATTGCAACAGCAGCGCTCAGCAACAGCCCCGGATTCCGCCATTTTGGAGTGAAAGCGGTCGGCTGTCCATCGGGTTTTATTGCTGTTGCGATGGCAAGCAGCTGCTTTGTTTTTATTTATTTATTTAAAAAGTGCATTAAAGCTAAGATACAACCTGAAAGACGAAAATACAACACTTACTATCGCAATCATCAGCACTTTTCATAGTTTATTTTACAGACTTATAAAATGCTGTTGTTCTATAGGAACTTTCATTTCAAAATGGCTGCTGCACCATCTCGCACTAGAGTGTCGGCTCTTGGTGATTCTATGCTCTTTGCTGATAATGAAAGCACTTTTTGAAATAAAACAAAACAGAACAGAACAGAACAGAACAATAAATACAAAGAAATAAAGCAAACAAAATAAAGAAATAAAATAAACATATCTTCTTACTTAAGAGAATTAAGGTAATATAAAAATTTTTTATATAAAAGTAGTGATTTTTTTCTTAAAGGATTTTTTTTAATTAATAATTTTGTAAACATGAAATAAAATAGCCAGTTATAAATGCTTCTCTACTGATTGACATAAAAGCCCCTTTAAGGCAAGTAATTTCCCTGGGCGGCCATCTTTAAAACGCACCTCCAGCAGTATGCTCGAGTATTCTGTCTAAATAGGAAAACATCAAATTCTCCAAAACTGTTTGCCAAGCTAACAATTACATAACATATTTGAAATCACCAATAAAATTAAACAACAATCGTCTCATAAGTTTCATTTCTAAACATTCAAATCAAACTAAGTCTGCATTTTGTAAGGTTGCCCGAGCTAGTGTGCATGCACATTTGAAAGAAACGAGATCTCGACACCAACCTCATTTATGGCTGTTCTACATATTATCATCCTCTGAATAACGCTTTGTCAGATCACGCTGGTCTTCAGAAGTAATTTACAACTTAGTCTTGATGGTGAATCACCTCCAGAAATGACAGCGACTCTTTGTTTACAAGTTTGTGGGCGTTTGAGTAATTGCTGTCATGTGATGTGTGTTTAACAAGACGGATTGTATCTCGCATTCATTTCATACAGATTACAAAACGAAGTGTAGTTGGTTTACTTAAAAGTACAGATTTCAAGCTTTATTTGGATTTATTTCTTATGTCTGTGAAGCAAGTATTCGCTGAGATTCCAGTGTGTTTGTTGGTCCAAGCTTCTCCCCTGAAGAAACGTCAGTATATGGTGATCGATGATTGACTCCTGTTCTAGTAGGCGACACTTCATTCGCCATATTGATTGTTACACTTTTCCCCATGCAAAACCATAAGATGGACATGTCTTGTGTATTATATTCTATAGACTGTTGTCTTTGTTGATATTGTCAGTACTTTTGAAAACAAAACAAAAAATAAAACAAACATATCTTCTAACTTTAAGTGAATATGTAAATTTTCAATTTAAAAGTAGCGATTTTATTCTTGCAGGAATATATTAATAAATATTTTTTAAAAGTGAATTATTTTTTGTAAATATGAAATAAAATCATCAGATGTAAACTGATGTCTTCTGATTGATAGTGACAGCACTTTTGCATAAAATAAAATAAAATAGGATAAAAAAAATAATAATAAAATAAAAAAAATTTATAAAATAAAATAAAATTAAATTAAAAAAAAATTATAAAATAAAATAAGATAAAATAAAATAAAATAAAAAATAAAATAAAATAAATACAAAATAAAATAAAATAAAATAAAATAAAAAATAAAATAAAATAAAATAAAATAAAATAAAATAAAATAAAATAAAATAAAATAAAATAAAATAAAATAAAATAAAATAAAATAAAATAAAATAAAATAAAATAAAATAAAATAAAATAAAATAAGCCAAGTTTTACTTACAGCCAACAGTTTATCCCCAATTTGTAGCCTTCCATCTTTATGGGCAGCTCCTCCTTCAATGATTTTGGTGATATAAATACTGTTGTCCCCAGGAATATGTTGGTTCCCAACACCTCCTGCTATACTGAAACCTAGACCTGTCGAAAAGGTCAGAGTAAACACAAACTACAGTAACCGCACATACTGTAGCAGGCTTTTATTCTCTAACCTTAAGATGAAGAATAACTTTACCTTTAGGACCTTTTACCAGCTTTACATCCATGATTTTTTCTGAGAGGGGTTTTCTTCTTCTGACGTACAGTCTGACAATGCAGCCTGCCTCCTTCAGCGCCTCCACGGCATTGCTGTGAGTTACGTCTCTCACATCTACATCATTCACCCGCAGTATACAGTCATTCACTCTGCACAGAGACAAGGAGGGAGAACACTGTCAAAATAAATCTGTGGAAATCACAGAGACTAATTGCCTTCAGAATGAGGTATAGTAGGCCCACATGAGTTTATTTTTATGTACACAGGTGTAAATATAACTCAGTTTTTATATTAACGTATTATTATTCACTAATATGCAAATGTTTATATAATTTAATTACAATAAAGTTTGGAAAGTTATAGTTTTCATCTTTTAGTAGATACATTATATGTATATTATATAGATATCTTATTTATATATAGATTATATTATGCATCCACTTGATTTTTTAATCAGACAAGTGGATCTAATTATATTTCTATTGTATAGCTTAAATAAAAGTGTTCTTTGTTTAAAGTTTTAAGTTTTTAGTCATTATATATTCCCAAAATCATTCCACATAAATCTGTAGATTTTTTTTTTATCCAAGATTTTGCACAAAAATAGCAAAAAATGTCCACAGATTCTGCTGGGTCAGTGTAACAGAGATTCAAGCAGCTATATAGAGAATATAAACATGCTATTTTGATCAGCATAGCAGAGAAATGAAAAATTATATGTAAAATTATTATTGAGGACTGGCCATTGACAACTATTACAAGTTTCTAGTAAATAAATGAACAGGAGTTTCAGATTTAAATTTACAGAGATTCATATTTATATCTGCAGGGTTATTAATTTACACTAAAGCCAAAGCATGGAGTTAAGGAAGACTATAAACTGCTTAGTCGTCTGGGATTAAGTGGGATTTACAGAATGCAAAAGTCTGACTCTATTAATACATTCAATGCTTCAAACATACTGTACACTGCTGTTCAAAAGTTTATTTATGAACTATGATTAATAAATGCTGTACAGGATTATTAACACTTAGTTCATGTTAGCAAATAAAAAATGGATTAACTATCAATAATTATTTTTAAAGTATTACCTAATGATTCATGTTTATTAACCAACACCGTACAAAATGCAGGCTTACACAAATTTGTTCAAGTTGTCAGAACACAAACCTATTAAATTATCATAGCAAATTCAAGTGGATGGAACATAAAGAAGACGTTTCCCCAGGAAAAATCTTCCAGAACTTTGATGAATAAATCATTATATTAGAACAATTTCTGAACATGGCATTTAAGGAAAAAAATATAAGAATTTAAATATAATAAAATACAGTGTTGGGCAACCCATGATTGATAAAAGGACTAAGCCGAAAAGAATATGAACGAATGAATGAATGAAAATAGAGTGTTTTTTTAAATAATTAATGAAATCACAATATGAACACTTTTTTTGCATTAAAGCAGGGGTCACCAATCTCGGTCCTGGAGGGCTGGTGTCCATGTAGGGTTTAGCTTCAACTTGCCTCAACACACCTGCCTGGATGTTTCAAATACACCTAGTAAGACCTTGATTAGCTTGATCAGGTGTGTTTAATTAGGGTTGGAGCTAAAATCTGCAGGACACCGGCCCTCCAGGAACAAGTTTGGTGACCACTGCATTAAAGCTTCATTTACTGCATTTTTCTCAAAAAAATAAACATTGCCTGAGGGAGCATGGTTTTGTATGCGAACATCCTGTTTTTTTAGAGTGCATTTTTTTATTATAGTTCATTTTCAACAAAATTGGTTGAGTGCTAAATCTATCAACAACTTCACTTTCTCCTGCTTCACACCGGCACCGCTTATGCTGTTATCCTGTTACCCAGCACTCACTTTTGGGGATTTCCACCTACCTAACTTTAAATAGTAACAATTTTTGACCCCAGTGAGCTATAAACATAAATTATCTTTGGAAAGTAAACACTTTGGGCTTGACTATGGTCAATCTAGAAATTTGCTAAAATATATAAAAGTTATTAAAAAAAATTGTACAGTGATCTTTTTTTTCATATACAAACACAGGAAAACAATGTAATAACCTAGAAAAAATATGCCTTGAAAGCCAAGTGTCTCATGAGTTTATATTTCTTGTTAAAGAAACACTTGTTAAAACGTTGATGCAAAATAAATGTGCGACAGGTGTTAATCTGAACTGGTCCTTCTGGGGGAAAAAAAAAAAACTGTCCTCTGACCTGAGTCTGCCGTCCTGTGCGGCTGCTCCTCCTGGGATGATCTTGGTGATAAAAATGCTTGGGTCCTCGCCGATGTGGGGGTTATCGGTACCGCCTGCAATACTGAAACCCAGGCCCGAGTTCCCCTGTAGGATAAAAAAACAAAACATGTCAGAACTGAGAACAGAGAACATGTCGCTCAAAGAAAACAATAGACCTTTAAGCATAACGATTTCTGATAGGGCTGGGCGATATGACAAAAATTAAAACTCAATCATTTTTTTCCATATCAAACAATAACAATAATTTTCGATACAAGTTGTTAATGCTTTAAAAGTTATTAACACAACAATGACTGATGCAACAAAAATTAGAGGGTTCAATAAATTACAATTTAAAATATTGTTTATTAGCAAAGTCAGATTTTGTTTATTAAAAGATTACACATTTGGCCTTAAATTAAAACAAATAGTAAAATACATCTAACCTGGCATTATGAGGTAAATTAAATGTGCAAAACATAAACAATAAAAATATACCGTACAACTTCCAGCAAGTCCACACAAATTGAAAACCTTTCAGGGTTTTTTTGGGGTCATACTTTTTTAGGTGATTGAATAGGTTGATTGTGCTGCCAGACTTTTCACAAACCATTGACATACTTTACACATCATTTTAATCTGCTCCTTGTCACACTTCAGATAGCCAAACCACTTCCATATAACAGAATTCTTGCTGCCTTTTATGTCCATAATTTTATCATCTTTGGATAATAACTCAAGGTTAGTTTACTTTCGTCACTGCTTCCACTCATTATTTCTTTTATTTTTGTCGTCTTGTCGAGTTTGTTAGCAAATAGCGGAAATGGTCTTTTGACTTTATGCTGATTGTTTTTTGTTGTCGCATATTGCTGCTGTGTGATTGGCTCTTAGATCAACATCGATATCAAAATAAATTATCGCCATGTGATATGATATTATTTATTGGCCCAGTCCTAATTTCTGATAATGATAATGACTCGTATTAAAAAAAACAATAGAGAAATGTGGGCCCACACAAATTTTACAAAAGCTTTATTTGATTCAAAACATTTGATTCAGAAATATATTCAATTTAGTACTCAAAAAACGTGGGTACGCATGTGTGTATGTGTGATATAAAAAATAATTAATAATTCGCACCAGATACAGAACTAAATAAGTTGGTACATTGTTGGCATTATGGGACCTTGTCAGTCAAGTTACTGCCCTATGGAACATTTTACCAGGCATCATCGGTAAGATGATTAAGAAAAATGTTAAAAATAACGTGTGCTGTCAAATGGCACGCAACATCGTACATGAGTTTGTGCTGTTTTTCCATGCTCGTGGCTTGAAGGAAGATGGAAAATAATGTTCATCTCTGTGGCATGGACGGAATTGCAGTCAAAGTTGTAGATCACATTGGCGATAGTGGCAATAGTGGGGAATTTTCTTTACCTTTTTACATTCTGTGAACCGGCCAGAATCATGAGTCCTGCTCTGAATCAGCTGACCACTGTACCTTACTGTTATGTCTGGTTCACACACAATGGGTAGCAAACATTGTGTCACTTGCTCTAAATGACTGGTGGGATGTTTTCAAGTTGACGTGATTTTTTCAGATAAAATATAAATGTGAGTTCAATTTTGTTAACTTGCGCACAAGACACAGTTGAGAGCTGATATATATATATTCTTCTTATGCAAATACTCCGGTTTGCATTTGATGTGAACCCAGCATTAGACATTATATCACTACAATGTCAAGCAGCTGAGTTTTTATTTACAGAAAGGGAACACAAAAAGATTTCACACTTAGTGAAGTTTCACAAACTAATTAAGTTAGTAAGACATTCGGATTAATCCAAACCCACTTTAAATAGCCTGACTTAAATTACTCCCTTATTTTAATTTTCTGAAGAAACCCCTATCCACCCCATCTCCCCCCTTCCTCCTTTACCAGGGGGAGCTCTCAAGAACTACCTGATCTTGTACCCTCTTACATGCTCATTGACCAGGCGGGAACCCTGGGCTGAATTATTTCCGAACTCAGGGTTTTCTCCTGGGACAGCATGCCAAACCTGGTAATATTATCAAGCAATATCTAAGTGTGAACTCTTGAAATGGCAATAATGACTCCATGCAGAATGATTGTGCCAAAAATACCAAGCAGCGTCTTATGAAAGTAAAAAATGCCATAAAAATTAGTTATACTGACTTGACAATTAAAGGATAGCATGAGAAATACACTCCCCATTAATGGGGATTACAAGTTATTACTTAACCCCCTACCTTTGTTAACTAATGCAGTGTTTCCCAACCCTGTTCCTGGAGGCACACCAACAGTACATATTTTGGATGTCTCCCTTTTCTGACCCATTAACTTCAGGTGTTGGAGTCTCTTCTGATAAGTTGATTGAGGTGTGTTTGATTAGGGAGAGGCTGAAAATGTGTACTGTTGGTGTGCCTTCAGGAACAGGGTTGGGAAACACTGAACTAATGTACATTAAAACAAGGAAATCTAATTTGTAAACATAACTGAAGGGAAAACTCAAGGTTTACAGTAAGATTGTGGCAATTGCAATCCTTTGAAGTTCATGACACAGTTTTATCCCAGGCCTCCGCCTCCATAAAATGACACCTACCTTTAAATGTTAAAATGAATGTACTTGTATACGTTGTGTAATGCATTATAAATCCTGCTGATATTGTAAAAGTCTGTATGTTTTTTTTTACTGACAATGCAATCTTACCCGTTCAAGTGTGATTTCTTCATATTCGTAATCAGCTTCTGTTCCATTCACCTGAAATTTTTAAATAAAGACTTTTGTTAGTACAACGTACAAAATATTTATTTATATATACACAAAACATCAAATGTTATTCCAGGTGTCCATTCTTCGTACATGGATTACTCAATTAGCTGGATTTGGTTATTGACGATTTGACATGATCCAGAATAGTTTCGTTCTACAAAACTCATCCGCGAGATATTGTCATGGCAACAGTTCTGGTAGCTCAAACCTGCTTGGGAGCAGGCTTATCTCAATTTAAACAGGATTAGATCAGGTCATTTCAAGCAAAAGTAATACTTAAAGTATGTACCGAATGCTGATATTTTCTTACAGTAGTAGTTATATACACCTGGTAATTATAGACAATATAATTCATTAAAAAAAAATACATACAGTTGAAGTCAGAATTATTAAACCCCCTGAATTATTAGCCCCCCGTTTATTTTTTAATTCAATTTCTGTTTAATGGAGAGAAGATTTTTTCAACACATTTCTAAACATAATAGTTTTAATAACTCATTTTTAATAACTGATTTATTTTATCTTTGCCATGATGACAGTAAATAATATTTTACTTAATATTTTTCAACACACTTCTATACAGCTTAAAGTGACATTTAACGGCTTAACTAGGTTAATTGGGTTAACTAGGCAGGTTAGGGTAATTAGGCAAGTTATTGTATAATGATGGTTTGTTCTGTAGACTATTGAAAAAAATATAGCTTAAGGGGCTAATAATTTTCACCTTAAAATGTTTTTTAAAAAAATGAAAAAAAGCTTTTATTCTAGCCGAAATAAAACATAAGAATTTCTCCAGTTTGCCTGTGTGGAGTTTGCATGTTCTCCCCATGTTTGTGCGGGTTTCCTCCAGGTGCTCTGGTTTACCCCACAGTCCAAAGACATGCGTTATAGGTGAATTGAACAAGCTAATTCGTCCATAGTGTATGTGTATGAATGAGTGTGTATGGATGTTTCCCAGTGATGGGTTGCAGCTGAAAAGGCATCCACTGCGTAAAACATATGATGGATAAGTTGGCTGTTCATTCCGCTGTGGTGACCCCAGATTAATAAAGGGACTAAGCTGAAAAGAAAATAAATGAATGAATGAATGAATTATTATATTTAAATAAATAGACCATTTTAGAAAATATTTTGATTTGGCTCTAGATTTTCAAAGATATGTACATTTTATATACATGACGTAATTATTAATAGGATTCCTCAATTTTCAAACTTAAGTTATAATAAAATCGGTTGGATTTCTACCATCAATAAATATTTGTTCCATAACTAGTACTTACAGTTTCATTTGAACACATTTACTACAGTATTACATTATTAATAACATCATATATTAGGGATGCAACGACTAACCGGTTTCGCTATTAACAGTGCTTTAATTCATCATGGTTGATTAATCGTAAAGGCTTCTCAACACCGTGTTTCTGCATGGAACAAAACTGCTTCAGCTAAACAAAGTTACGCTAACTGTGCACTAGTTTAAAGTTCTGAGCTTCTACACTGAGGCTTATACGTACACACACTGGATTAACTATGGCTGAGGCCGTTCAAATATCGTGTCTTTTGCTTGCTCAAGTTTGTTATTTGCAATGGAGGTGAGCGGCTTATACGTGCATATTGGGAGTGGCGTGACATGCTCACACTTTCCAGGCACACCTAGTTGAAAGAATGCGGTGAGTGCACCATGAGTCATGTGACAAGAACTGACCATTCAGCTTTATACTTTGTGTGGAATATACACATTTCTACTTCAAATACAAAAAAACTAAACGAAAATGCCAAACAATTTTGTAAAAAGAAATACTTAGTTAATATGTATTCATTTCAATTCATCTATATTTCTATTTACAATGTAGATTGTTTCAAAACAGCTTCACATAGAAGATTATAGTGAACTGAAACAATGTCAGTTCAGTTTTCAGTGTTGAAGTTCAGTTCAGTTTAGCTCAGATCAGTTCAGTGTGGTTGAATATCAATATATAGCTTAGATTTACATTAGACAAGTAATTATTTTTACATTTATTCATTGTTCTGTCATTTATTTTGACTGTAAAATTATTACCTATATTTAAAATGTCAAACAAATTTTTTTTAAGTCCAAAAAAATTTACTATTGTTTGTTTTAGTTATTATTATTATTTTGTGCTGTATTAATTGGCTACTGAGCAGCAATAAATAACACTTTGGAATATAAGGATTTTTCATGTGATTTTCTAAACTAGTAGTGTTTTAAAATTAATGAATGCATAATAATCGTGATAACTGTGAAACCGTGACTATTGCTCAACAAAAAGCTATAATCGTTGCATCCCAATTATATATACTAATCTATTTAGTAAATAGATTTATTTCATTTACAAATATATTAAGATACTAATAATGGATTTACTACTTACTATACTAATATGTTTATTAAATCTAAATCAGTTAAAAAAATTTAAAATAAATAAATAAATAAATAAATAAATAAATAAATATATATATATATATATATATATATATATATATATATATATATATATATATATATATATATATATATATATATATATATATATATATATATATATATATATATATATATATATATATATATATTTCACTGTCCTTGCCCATATCATGTGAAAGTTACTGGGGTTTATGGGGTGTTACATGGTCATGACTTTGAATTTGACAGATTGGATATAGTTTTACGCACACAAGGTCGGTAAGCAATTCTATCACATTAGTTTCATGCCAGCCTGTGTGATGTTTAAGTTACGATTACTCTTAAAAGAGTGTGTTTTAAAGTTTGTCACCTGCTGTGCTTTGTGTTGGTGTGTTACTGTGACATTTATTGAGTGACAAGTCTGAATTATTTACTGTGGTGATTAATGTTACTTTCCAAATGTTGGTAATACAGCTTATGCTGTGGCGAACTCACTTGTACAGTGTGTTTGGTCGACAGCAATATATATATATGGTAGACGGAATATATATATATATGTATATATATATTCCATCTGCGACTGATTATGCGCATAAATAACCTTATTTAATAAAAAGCTGTTGCTAGGAAAGTGCCCTAATTGTGCACGAATGAGCAATTTGGACAAGTCTCAGTGTTTTCTCTTTCCGCTTCTTCCATTTCACCCCTACCAATTCTAGGCTCTACAATACTCAGGCTGCATTACGTCTCTTGCCAATTACTCAGCATTTCAACCAGAAAGGCCACAGCAACCAAATGAATGACAATGTCTAGCTGTCGACCAAAACACACTGTACAAGTGAGTTCGCCACAACATAAGCTGTATTACCAACATTTGGAAGGTAACATTGATCACCACAGTAAATAATTCAGACTTGTCACTCAATAAATGTCACAGTAACACACCGACACAAAGCACAGCAGGTGACAAACTTTAAAACACACTCTTTTAAGAGTAATCGTAACTTAAACATCACACAGGCTGGCATGAAACTAATGTGATAGAATTGCTTACCGACCTTGTGTGCGTAAAACTATATCCAATCTGTCAAATTCAAAGTCATGACCATGTAACACCCCATAAACCCCAGTAACTTTCACATGATATGGGCAAGGACAGTGAAAGGGAGTGTTAACATAGTGCAAACATCACTCAGGACGAGGTGAACTTGAGGTTTCATTTAAATGAGGCTGTGTTGTAGTCCAAGCCAAGGCTGTAACCAAGTCTTGAACATTATCATTCCCTTTCCCCCCTCACTTTTGAATTTCAAACATTCTGATCTGGTTGACCAGGAATAAACGGGAATGCAGTCACATCAACAGACAAAATATTAATAGTGTGTACAAATATTTGAAGAAAATGATAAATTCATGAATTTGGAGGTTAATATGAATGCATTTCTGAGGAGAACTGTCTGTCTTGGAAAATGTATTTTTAAATAATATACATTTATAAAAATATTTTATATATATTTATATATATAATTTAGCCTTCAATTGTACATCTTTCAACATTAAAAACTACAAATGAACTCATATTTCTCATCTTCTTGGATTTGATTTGCCGTCTCAGTCATATTTACACTGAAGAGGTAGAAAAAAAAAGCTTTAGTCATTCTAAAAACCAGAGTGGCACTAATATAAAATATTGAGATGGAAATTTGTAATTAATTTCAGAAGAGAAAACTGCTATAAACTGGACTAAATTCTTTAACTCCAGATGAATGAATACAGGAGTGCACAATGTGACCAAAAACCACCATCAACACATCTGTTTACATGTTTGTGTGGTTCTGCACACTCTGCTTAAAGCTTCTAAAATGACATTTAAAGACCTTAAATACTGAAGCAAACATATTCCGCTCTCTCTTTCTGTAACTGCAGCTGAAAACATCTGTTTGTGACATCAGTGGTGTTGGGGCTGGGCTTTAAAAACACACGTCAATACTGACACCGTCCAATACAGCATAATACTCCAATCACGCCACCAGCTCTCAACGACGCACCACAATAACATTCATGCTAATGCTTAAGTGTACTGGACATACAATATCCAGAGAGGCCTTATTAATTTGATAACCACTGCATGTACATACAGACCACTTCATTCCATTGATAACCTCTAGTTTTCTCAGTGTTGTTGTTTTTTTGGATGAGGTATTAGACATACTGGTTTTCTGCACAGCTAAACTGTGTTCAGAATGTATGGTCACAAAACAACCAGCCACAGGGATCAGAGCCAAAACAAGCATTTACAGGATCAATATCCGGCTACTACTACAGTATATGTGCAGAAGATAATGAACAATCAAAACAGGAAGATGTACACACAAACATTTCGGGTGGAAGGGACTCAATTTATTTTCATTCCAATTCCTTTGTCCTGGATTGTGTATATTTAATTTGTATGAAGACATTCATGCTTCTGTTATTCATGCATTATGTTTAATACAAGCAAGACGTTTCATTGCTTTGTGTTGGAAAAACGAGAAATCTAATAATATGTTTTGCTCTTGAAAAACTCACATATGTAATAAGAAAAAAATCCTCTGAATTTTGTGATATCTGGGAGGTGTTTTTGATGATATTGAGTAAGCCTGTCACAATATTCAATATATTGACTTATTGCACACTAAGTGGACATGTTCTCAATCATTTTTGATGATGCAAGATCGCCCATATATAAAGAACAATTCTAACCACATTTTAGCTGATTAAGCCTTTCTATCTCTATTGGAGGTGTCAGTATGGTTAAAAAAACACTATAGTACTTACTATAAATTACTATAGTATATTTTCATGTGGGTGCCTGATGACTGAAAATAGATCTGTTATTTTTTTCTACAGTTCTTTTTACCTTTTTTTGTTAGCATTTATTATTATTCTTATGTATTTGTTTAGGATATACACATTCACTGGCCACTTTATTAGGTACACCCGTCCAACCGCTCGTTAATGCAAATTTTTATTCAGCCAATCACATGGCAGCAACTCAACTCAACTGCATTTAGGCATGTAGACATGGTCAATACGATCTGCTGCAGTTCAAACCGAGCATCAGAATGGGGAAGAAAGGGGATTTAAGTGACTTTAAACATAGCATGTTTGTTGGTGCCAGATGGGCTGTATTCAGAAACTGCTGATCTATTGGGATTTTCACACACAACCATCTCTGGGGTTTACAGAGAGAAAAGAAAGAGAAAATATTCAGTAAGCGGCAGCTCTGTGGGTGCAAATGTTCATCCCTTTATGACCACAGTGTAAAGGGCAGATCATTTCAGACTGGTTTCTTGACCATGACAATTAATAGAGTGCCTTAGGGATGTGGTGGAATGGGAGATTTGCATCCTGGTGTGCAGCCGACAAATATGGACCAAAATCTCTGAGGAATACTTCCAGTGCCTTGTTGTATCTATGCCACGAAGGCTTAAGGCAGTTCTGAAGGCAAAACTGGTTCCAATATGGTACTGGTGAGGTGTACCTAATAAAGTGGCCGGTAAATGTACATTTTCACATTCTGATTCCAATGCCTAATTAATAAATTGTTTAAATGACTAAAATGAAATGAAATATTCTTAAGAATAAAATTTGTGTCCTTTGGAAGAGTGTACCAGCATTATAATGCTACTACAGTGTTAAAATGGTCTTAAAATGACAATAATATTGTTTGTCGTAATAATTTTTGATGCTACATATCGTGCCACAAAAAATAGATATCATGACAGACCTATTGAGATATTAAAGAAGCTTTGGAAGTCTGAAGTTGATTTTGTATTGTTATGATGATTATTTATTTTGTATTATTCCCCCTAGACCTGTCTGGGTTATGTTTTGGTAATGAGGCTTGATTTATTGTAAAACCTTATAAAACATAATACAGACATGTTATACAAGTAATAGATGTACACACACAAGGAGTTATTCAACATCAATACTGCGCTTTTTACTCTTGGCTATATTGCTTAAAAGAAAAACAATCCAAAAGCACAAGCACGATTACTGTAAAACCAATTCATACTACCAGTAGACCCAGTGTCAAAAAGACTTGATCCCACAATGACGAGAAAATCCTGAGCTCTTGGAGTATTTTTTATATTATTATTATTCAAAAAACATTAATAAATACATTAAATGGGACACATTTACCAAAAATGTAATGTAATGTCTCTTCAAAGTATCTTTTCACTCAAAGTATCTTTTTTTCCGAAATTGTGTATTTTCTGTTGTATTATTTATTGATGATGAGTGCACGCTCTATACACATCCAGTAATATGGGTCATTCATTTTTTAAGACTTCATTTTATTGTACACTTTTCCACTAAAACTCATCCTAATTGTAAAAATCAAACATTGAGAAAGACTTCGAAATATGTACTGTTAAAGGGATAATTCAGCCAGAAATGATGATTTACCCAACATTTACTCACATTCACTTGTTCCAAAATTTTTTGCAATTTGAGAACGCACAAAACAGCACGTTGGAAAACGCTAATCACTGTTTTCCATTGTATTTTACCCCCATTACGGATATCAAGAGCTATGCTTCCATCCACCTATTTTTATGTACATTTTGGGATATTGCTTTAATGGAAAATTGCATATTGGAAATGTCAAGATGCACATACATTTTGAAAATGTGCAAAAAAATACTTAAAGCTTAAACTTTAAGATTTAAGATGATTACACATTAATCAAATAAACTCCAGTATGCACAAGTTAAATACTATTTTATAGATCATATGATAACCAAAATGAGTCTGTTGGGACAGCATTATTGGACAAACCAGCAGACCGACCACATTGAAAAACATCTGAAATGTGATTGTCACTCGAAAATGCCTTATGGCCCGTTTCCACTGAGTGGTACGGTACGGTACGGTTCGGTTTGGTACGCTTTTATGGCCGTTTCCACTGTCAAAAAGCGTACCGAACCGTACCGTACCACTTTTTCGGCACCCTTTCGAAAGGGTACCAAACACGAGTAAGGGTACCAAAAGGCGGAGCCACACGCGCAGCTGAACGCTATTGGTTTACAGAGATACGTCATTCGCTTACGCAACAAGCCAGGATGAAAACAAAAAAACCCGCCATGTTTGAAATACACAGCGAGAGATTTTAGCGGAATTATAAATACATATAATAACGAGCCATGGTCGATCTGGGCTCAAACATTATATCTGAAATAAACTTCTTGACCTGATGATAAATACCTGCGCTTGATTATTGACTTGCTTTTAAAACCCGATCCTGTCAGACACTGACAAACGCGAGAGTGAAGCGTGAAGAAACAAAGGAGAAGCCGGAAAAAAAAGGAGCACATTATTTCAGCAAACGTGAACAAAATGCCATGTATAACTAACTTATTATCTTCACCTGTTGGACTAATATGAACCGGGAATGATGGAATTACTGTCTAACAAAGGCTACATGTGCTGCTGAAGATTACATACACAGATAAGAGGTTTTCACTGACTGTAGGCTATATTTTGTGTTGTTTTGAACCTAAATACTGACGAAATGTCTGCTATATGTAGTTCTTCTGTAGTTGGGAACATATCGGAGACTGTAAGGGTCTGTATGTGTTTATATATGTTCATTTATTTAGTTATTTAATATAATTACAGTAGGCTGTTTCGCACTGTCTTTGATCTGCAGTTATAATCAACTCATGTTCATAGAAAAGTTAGTAATAAACATTTCTACACAAGTATTTATGTGTGTAAAGCATCTGTGTTGTGAGAAGTGCTTTTCATATGATATGTGAACGACCCGTACAGCTTTATTGTAGACATTTCCTCGAGCGAGAATGACGTCCACTGAAACTTTCTGTCGCACACCACGCCCACCAAAAGGGTACCCTTGTTAGTGGAAACGCAAGCCTGATAAAGGTGACCCGTACCAAACCGAACCGTACCTTACCGTACCAGTCAGTGGAAACGAGCCATTAAGTTCATTATGAAAGTGGGTTAGTGTTATTACCTCTCAGAACAACTGTATGTTGAGTGGCTGCACTCCCAAAGATTCATTGCGTTCATCTAAGTCTTCTGAAGCGCAAGTAATTTATTATATTTAAATATATAATAAGCATCATTTATTTTACTTTTTGATAATTTCCACCAGTTTACCAGGAAGTGACGATTTTGTTCTCTTTGACTTGAACTGCTGCTTTATTCACAAATGTTTAATGTGATATTCCAGTTTTGTGCATAAGTCTAATTAGCATTTTTAGATGTAAACATCCAAATTCTTTCCAATTCCTTTTTTTTTTTGTTTTAAACAGCCAAGAAACAAGTTAAAGTTAAATAAATGGTCTGTACATTTCAATTTTTCTGAGTGAACTATCCCTTTAAGCGAATAGGAGATGGAGTGAATGAGTCCAGCACTGATAATGTAAATATTTAATGAGGTCAGTCTCATGGTCATCTCTTCATAGACTTTAGTTGGAGCTCATTGAGATAACTCTAGTCTTCAGATGGAGTGTCTGATGAAGGATGACAGAAGTCAGATCAGCAGGCTTTCTGGCACTGGATGTATAGGATTATGGGCCGCTGCTGAGACTGAGAGAAGAATAGGGCTGGAGGAGTGTCATGGGACCCTGATAAATGTCAACAACAGTTAAAGCCACTGGAGGAGGAAGAAACTCCCCAACATCTAAAATAATGGAAACAATGTTTTATTTTTAATTAAATCGGTGAATATTTTCTAAAACAGCTGTTAGACTATACAGCTATGGCAAAATGAGAATTGAAAAATTCTCTTAATAGATGACATATTTATTAAACGCAATTTAGTTTTTTTTTTCTGTAAACTACTGTTAACATTTCTTCCAAATTCTTGATTTAAAATGTTCCCTTGTTTTCAGACATATTTATATAAATTGTTTTGACAACACAATATCAACTTCAGGAGAGTTTACCCCAAAATGAAAATTCTGTCATCATTTATTTATCTTCCACTTGTTTCAGAGATGTCTCAGTTTCTTTGTACTGTTGGACACAAAACAGATATTCAGAAGAATGTTGAAAACTGGTAGCCACTGACACCTACAGCATAAAAAACATAGGAAATAACGGTAGCCAAATCCTGTCAATATCCAGCCTTCTTCAAAATATCAGCTTTTGTGTTTAACAAAGGAAAGTGAGGATGTGTAAATGACAGAAATTGTTTGGGGGGTGGGGGGGGGGGGGGGGGGGGTCAACTATCACTTTAAAAAAGCGAAATCGGGAGGAATAACCCAGATTTGCAATGACAACAACTGAAAATATTTGTTATTATGACTAACTGTTATTTTATAAAAAAATGAAAAGGATATTATAATTACTTGAAATTTGGAGGAAATGTTATCAAAGTATTAAAATAGAATAAAAAAATTTTAATATAATCATGTAAATATACAGTTGAAGTCAGAATTATTAGCCCCCCTTTGATTTTTTTATTTTTTTTTTAATATTTCCCAAATGCGGTTTAACAGAGCAAGGAAATTTTCACAACATGATATTTTTTTTCTTCTGGAGAAAGTCTTATTTGTTTTATTTCGGCTAGAATAAAAGCAGTTTAAAAAAAAAATAAATAAATAAAAACATTTTAAGGTCAAAATTAATAGCCCCTTTAAGCTATTTTTTTTTTTCAATACTCAACAGAACAAACCATCATTATACAATAACCTGCCTAATTACCCTAACCTGCCTAGTTAACCTAATTAACCTAGTTAAGCCTTTAAATGTCACTTTAAGCTGTATAGAAGTGTCTTGAAAAATATCTAGTCAAATATTATTTACTGTCATCATGGCAAAGATAAAATAAATCAGTTATTAGAAATGATTTATTAAAACTATTATGTTTAGAAATGTGTTGAAAAAAATCTCTCTGTTAAACAGAAATTGGGGAAAAAAATAAACGGGGCTAATAATTCAGGGGGGCTAATAATTCTGACTTCAACTGTAGATACACTCAAGTATTTTAAAGTGGTCTTTTAATTTTCATTCATAACTGTAGTTTGGTTAAAAAAGAAAACAAAAAAGAATTACGCATAGCTCCTGCTTTCTTTGTTTCGTCAAAAGCAAATTACCATATTGTTATTTTTGAATGTTTACAAAAATGATTCCAATAAAGTGAGAGCAGCTTAAAAGCATCCTCACATATACAGTAACATACACAACCACAAGATTAAAATAAACGCTGTTATTCAGCAAGAATACATTCAGTTGATTTTAAGCAACAGTAAAGCATTTTTAATGTTAAAAAAATCTGCTAAAAACCAATTAAAGGTTATTATTGCAATTAATCAAAACATCTTTAAAAAATTACAAATTCCAATTATGGTTTCTACAAAAATTATTAAGCAGCATAGCTGTTTTTAACATTAATATTAATAGGAATTATTCCATAGTATATTAGAATGATGTCCGAAGGACCACATGACACTGCACACCAAAGTAATGATGACAATAAATCATCTTTGAATCACAAAGCAAATGTAATTTTAAAGAATTTAAATAAAAATGAACAGTTTTTTTTTTTATATTAAAATTTTTACTGCATTTATTTTCAAATAAAAGTCAAACACAACAAATACTACTAACTCGAAACCTTTTGTCTCTGCGAAAAATGTTGGGTTCCACACAATTCCTTCATGTTGTCCCAACACAAATCAATTAGGTTACCTTAATTGTTTTTGCGAATTTAAGTGGATTGAACATAAAACAATGAAGTTGTCCCAAAAGAAACCTCAAGATTATTGTTATTTTAGTTCATTTCAAATAATCAGTTTGAACAAGCAGCCAAAATAATTTTTTGAGGGTACACACATTGCAAAAAAAATATCTCACCCAGATGGTCAGGGTCAATAATTTTTTTACATTGCCGTTAAATAGAAAGTGTTCATCTATTATATCTCTCATTACATTTGACTATATATTTGATATTAAAATGACCTTATTGACCGTCAATTAATATTCCACAAACTGATCATCATTCTGAAATAATCCAACTCTCCTTGCAAAGAGCAGCACATGAAAAGAGCATTATTTCCAAATAAACTTACGTATGGTGAGGAGTCAAGGCTTTCTGTGTTCACCACCACCGGTGCTGGACTTGCCTGAAAACAAAACAAAACAAAACAAAACAAAACCATTCATTACCAATTACACTGACACAAATCAATAACTCCATCCACTGCTTTACGCTCATAATCTACTGAAAACAGCACAGAACAATCACATTTAATGAGAAAAAGATCCAATAAAAGGCATCACTTACTCTTGGCATGCTGATACAGTATTACTCTGGCATTTATAAGAGATTAACAGCACAGCCTGTGTCCATACACAGCATAACATACTGCAGAATATGCAATAGAGTGGCATAACAAACCAGCGCAGACTTAATCCTTCGGCAAACATGTATCACAAGCTTCACTTGCACAATTGCTTTTGAGGTACAAGTGCGCATCAGAGATATAGTGATATAGTGTGGCTTTCTCTCTGTAATCTCTCTAAGTCAAGAGGAGCATCGCTGAGGTGGGTGGAGTGAAAACATGATGGAAAAAACAGAAAAGACCTGTGACGCGGGTGCAGGAATGATGGCAGTGGTCTCGGCCGGGACGGGTGAGATTGGGATCACAGGGATTATGGGAGCGGAGGGAGGAGGAATGACATCTGCCTGCTAAACAATGACAGTGGAGGTCAAAGGTCAGAGCAGACGACACACAGAAGTACTGATGTTTTTACGAATTTGTATGGAAAACACACACATTTGTAAATGTATGCTTATATAAAGGAACACATACACAGTAGTCAACATATGAAGTATCAAAACCTTTCATAAAAGTTGTCCTAAAGCAAAATGTACAATACAAAAATGTATACAAAAACAGACTACAAATATTTATGCATTTATTACTTTCTTATTATTCATTTTAAAATAACAATTGTGATCCATACTTCATATTTTGACTTATAAATTATAAAAAGTCCAAAATTATTTATGCCACAGGGTTATGAATATCTTTGGCTTGACTGTATAGAATTCACACAGATTTTTTAAAACAGACTGAAGACCAAGAGAGAGGGGAAATTATGAAAACAGATTAGAATGTATAAAATATTAGCAATATTTGCAGGAATTTTCCTGTAAGTTATTATTTATTATTTAATTTATTCATTTATAAATAATTGTATAAATAATTGTAATTTATTAATTAGTTATGATTTTTTTTATTTTTACTATGGGTACCAAAGTATGTGTAAACAATATCTTTATATTTACTAATACAGTATTGCTTTTTTACATTTTATAATAAACGTATTACAGTCAAAATAAAACATTCTAATTTATTACAGAATTACACTAGTTGCCTTAAATAATCTCTGAATCTCTGGTCTGGATTTTGTGAACACAAACAAACAAACAATAAATAGATGAATACAATTTTATTTTATGTAAAAAAATTATTTAATTTTCCTGGGGAAAAAAATCTAGAAAAAAAACAGATTAGGAAATGAATCAGAAACTAACTAAATGCAACTAGTTTAAAATTATATCTTTGATTTTCTATTAGTTTTAGAGTAAAACTTTAAATGCGTATTCCATATCAAATTTAAAAATAGCGTTTTTTTTTCCAAATAACTACATACTATATAGTTTGTTCATTTAATTATACATAAAACTACATATTATAAAACTGTATTTTTATTTATTATCTATTAAAATAATCTATATTTAAGTCTTCAAAAAGAATACAAAACTTACAGCAGAGCAGAGACTACAAAGCACTGAAGATCAACAGTAGTTTAAGCTGAATTTTAGGTTTAATTTCAGGTGTATGATCAGAGTGTTTAAGAGTATAGTTAGTTTAAGTATAAGAGAACATTTAAGACATATAAGAGAACATTTTGAAATAATATACATTATAACTGAAAAGCACACATTGGGGAAATATATGAGCAGCACCAGAGGGTTAAAAAAAGAGTTTATATTTAAAAAATAAATATATGACCTTATTTACATCATTTGGTCTTATTTAATTAATTTATATTTATGAATAAAATAAAATGAAAAAAGTTACAAAACACTCAATACATTACAATACTAACACTCAATAAATAAATAAATAAATATATATATATATATATATATATATATATATATATATATATATATATATATATATATATATATATATATATATATATATATATTCAGTATACAGTAGTATTAGCAAAGAAGCTTTAAAAGAGTAAACTGTGATAGAATCTCCATCAGTGTAAATATCAGAAATGTGTGATGCTATTTTGTGACTCAAGGACAAACATTTCTTAAATATGAAAAATAGAGACAATGTTTCATGATTCAATGGAGCTAAAAAAAAAAATGTTAAAAAAAGAAAGGAAATTCCAGTCCAGCAATCAGCACCCTTAAGTGTATGGGATGAGCTCTTTCTTATGAATGTCAAGATGTCGATAATTGAGTTTCTGTAAGGTTGGCATGTTTATTTCAGCATGAGTGAAAGACTTCAGACAGACTACACTGCATCTGAACTCAGCAATCTATATTATAAGCAAGAAAAACTTAAAAGATATAACATATATTTTAAAGATACATTTTTTTTAAAGATATTTGCTATACATTAATACTGAATAGTATTTTTGACATTAATGCAACTTTATGGATTTATTGGATTGTATTAATACATTTCCAAAGCCGAAACACTGATTGAAGTCATTGTATAGCTCTTAACATGTTCATACGTTATTGTTATAATTAATTAATGTGATTCTAATGTGCCTTTAGCCATTGACCTAAGTCACTGTAGGAGCAACACTTGTACTGTATAGAATATAGAATAAATGTAATATTTTAAGACTGGCTTGTATTTAAAGAAACAAAGCACAACACATATTGCCATTATTAGCAGGCAATCTACTGTTTATTGACGCTTTCTTCATGCATCAACAGAAAACAGGATAGACTGAAAGAAAAATCCTGAAATCAAATAATCTGTAAATCAGTGTGAATTAAAATCAAGAAACTGAGTCAACCCCTCCGTGGAGTCCACACAACTGACACATTTCACTACTGTAGTGTGTCCATGATAGACGGTGAACAGTGAAAACCACACCATAAGAGAAACCCAAAGTAAACATCACTGTTTCAGTCAATGATTTCAGCCCTTCAGAACTAATTCAGCTCAAAAGTGAAACATTTTAGTAGTTCATTACATAGCGTCCATTAGTTTCTAATTGGTTCTATTTTTTTAGTTAAATTATAGTCATGCAGTCCTACTATTCTCCCACTTTTGTACACAATTTAATAAACTAAACTTAATAAACCAAAAAAGTGAATATACCTAAAATTCGAGGCAATGAATTCTTAAATAATGGATACAATATCTATGTCCCATTCATTTCCTTACTATGCATTTCTTACAATGAAACAATAAATAAAAAAACAAATAATCAAGCAAAATTAAATACAAATCTACGCCTTCAATTAAACCAAGCAGCTCCACAATAAATCATTTATTTAAAAACATAAATATAGAAATAAATGTAGTTAATGTATGAGGACAACTTCAACTTCATATTAATGACAAAAAAAATGTGGACTTTAAGCTTTTTTTGTTCAGAAAACTCCTCTTTTCCCTTTGACACTACTAAGCTCCTATAATAAAATCATCACAAAAGGCTTTTGCAATCCATTTCACCTCTTGTAATCTGGAGTTTGAGTGAAACCGGGTATTAATGGGAAATAATAATACAAAAACAGGCCAGGAGGAAGTTATTGCATTATAACAAAACAATGAACTAAGTGTTAAATGAATTCAACTAAAAGACATCCATTTTATTTAAATACATTTCAGATACCAAAGCATCAACTGTTAGTTAGATTTAAGTTAATATAAACAGCTAGTAGATATTTAGCTAGAATTACCTATAGAAAATGTTAACCTTCTAGTCAGGGCTAGGCGATTAATTCAAATGAAATTGTAAATGCGATTAAGCATAGCTGTGATTGTCATGGGCATTTTGTCAGGGAAGAAACATTTCTGTGAAATCTCCTCCTAAGGTCAGAAGGCATTCTAGAGCAGAAACTTCAAATACCCACAAGCACAAAACCAGCAAATCCCCATAGCGGTTGCTGAATAAACAGAAGATGTAAAGTCTCTTTAAAGAGATCTATAAGTTTTCACTCTTCTAACATATAAAAATACCATTTTATTTTTGTGGATATTTAGAAACATGCTAAGTGAACTGAAAAACAATGTTAAAGTCAGTTATTCTCTTTTGAATATGTGTATTCCATGTCGCAATATCTGTCTGTTTTGGTCTGTGTAAGCCACTGCCAGTTTACCCATTTTTTTTTTGGGCAGCCTGACTTGCCTAAGTGGAAAACACAGCGTAAACCTCGATGTATGCAGGCGCAGATAAAAATGTGACTTCCGAAGGACAGTAGCAGCCTCCGGAAAGAGATACAAATTCTTTTAAAAATCTGGTTATAAAAACCTGCATACGGTGGCTTTTAATTAGCAAATAATATAAATATTACAAAATTAAACATAAGCGGGGCAGTATGGTGGCGCAGTGGGTAGCACAATCGCCTTACAGCAAGATGTTCGCTGGTTCGTGCCCCGGCTGGGTCAGTTGGCGTGTCTGTGTGGAGTTTTCATGTTCTCCCCGCTTCGTCCGCAACAAATCCCCCCCATTCCCCGCTCTTCACTTTTGTCCGTGATACCTACGAAATGTTGTCATAGGGCCCGTTTGGATTGCATTGACATGCAAAACTTGTCACATGTGCTTGCATTTCCACGCATGCGAATAATTGGAAGTCAACTGAGCAAAAAGTGCAGTGTGACTGCCATTTTATTTATCATCAGAGGGGCCGGGCGAAAAAAAACCTGTCCAATATAGTTACAATTTTAAACTACAATGCCTAGAGGTCAGCCTCTAGTAGTCAATCCTACATACTGCATTTTTAACTGCTTTCACTGATTCAACATATGACTACTGAATCATCAGGATTTATTTCAAACATTCGACTGAAGTTTTGAAGTGAGTTTAAAGTAAACATATAATATTAAATGTAGTATTTCACATGCTTTCAGATGCAGCAGCATATACTACACAAACCCATAATTCTCTGAGAAGATTTCCACTGAGTGGTTCGGATTGGTACGGTTTGGTACACTTTTTTGTAGTCTGTCTTTTTTGGGTACCCTTTGCAAAAGGGTACCAAAACACAGAGCTAGAACGTTATTGGTTTACAGAGATGTGTCACACGCTCGTGGACAAGCCAAAATGAAATCAAAAAGGAATCGCCATGTTTTAAATACACAGCCGAGACATTACACTGTAATAATATATACATATAATAACGAGCCATGTTCGACCCAAGCTCAAATAAACCTTGTCATTGTCTTGATGAACAGCGACAAAGCCAAGAAGAAAAGCAGATTCTACACTGTGCCCTGTTGTTTTTTACAAGGCTGTCTAAAGCGCGAGCGGTTTCGCTTTCTCGCTTGTGGTCGCCGCGCGTATATTTGAAATAACAAACTTCTTGAGCTGATGATAATAACGTGTGCATGATTATTGATGTGCTTCTGACATCCGATCCTGTCAGAAACGGACAAACGCAAGAGTGACATGCACAAAAACAAAGGAGAAACCGGAAAAAAACCAAGGAGCAAATGATTTTTTTAGCAAACATGAACAAAGTGCCATGTTTAATTATTACCATCACCTTTTGGACTATTATGAACTATTTGCTCTGACTGTGGGCTAAATGTTGCGTGTTGTTTTTGAACCCAAATAAGGACCAAATGTATGCTGTGTGTAGTCTTTCTGTAATTGGTAACATATCAGAGACTGTAAAGGTCTGTATGTGTTCATATGTGTTGCATTTAATGTAACCGCAGACGTTACAGTAGGCTATATCATTGATCTGGAGTTATAATCAAATCCTGTTAATAAAAAGGTTAGTAATGAACATTTATATACAAGTATTTATCTGTATAAAGCATCTGTTTAATGAGAAGAGCTTCTCATATGATATGTGAACGACCCATGCAGCTTTACATTTCCTCGAGCAAGAATGACGTCGACTGAAACATTCTGTCGTACATCACGTCCACCAAAAGAGTACCATTGGTACCCTTTTAGCAGTGGAAACGCAAGCCTGATAAAGGTGACCCCTACTGACCTGTACTGTACTGTACCACTCAATGGAAACGGGCCAAAACAGTTGTCATCAAAGAATGATCATCTCGATTTCATTATTGTCCGATAGACTACAATTTTGAACCCGATTTTGCATGACTTGTCACTGTACTACAGCTACCTCCATCTAAAAGCACATCCTAAAGGTTAACTAGAACTGGCTTTACTGACAAAATGCACATGAATAATCATCTTCAAAAATTAGTCTACTTTCAGTTTTTCACAATATTTTCATGGTCAAAACAACAACTCAAATCAAATCAGTCATTTTAAATCTAAACTGAAATTCAGTATAGAGCCAGAACTATGTGGACTTGCACACTGTTGTGGGACAGGATCTGACGCAAGCAGACATATCTCTGGGAGTTTAGCAGATTCACGCTCTACAGGAGCAAGAGTGAGCTTTGCCATGCTGTCAGTGAGGAGACATCCGCTAAAACTGGCCCTCAGTCTGTGTCAGCGTTCCCAAACAAAAGCCATCTGATCCACGGCCGCTTGTCCAAGCACCAAACACACAGCCAGAGGAGACGGATATACAGTTACAACAGTCCAGTTCACCCATTAGAAACACACACACACACACACACACACACATTACTGCAACTGCTAATTAGAAGAGGTTTCCATTTCACTAAGCCTCACACTCAGGGTTATGGCAGATACTTGAGACTATATGGTATGAGCTGGAGTACTGTGTTTGAATATTTCGGTGTCAACAGCAATTTATCCACGTTTTACATCCCAGCATGTTGTCCTGCGTGGCTAAACTGAGTGGTGTAACTTATATAAGGCTCTATTTACACTGCGTGCTGTTATGGAGTTGGTACAGTAGTCATGGCCTGTGATTTCAGAGTTAAAATTAGAATCAATCATTAGCATTGATCAGAGAGACTGGTTTAGAGTTCAGCTGCCAGCAATGTCTCAAATGAATAACATCCCAGAATATGAATTTTTAATTCTGTGCAATATTTTTCCATTTTTAAAAATGCATTTTTGTCATATAGTGCACTCATTTTACTGTGATACAGATCATATCAGTGGTAAAAGTATTTTAAGCAAGCTATTTAGCATTTGTAACATTAAGATGAACAAATGAAGAGTTCAGATGCAGCGCCATCTGAAATTTTCTTCTAATAATAGCATTTTTCTCAGGTTCCCATGTCTTGATTCAGTAATTTCACTTTTATAAACAATAGGTTATTTTCATCACTTTTAACATGAAATAATTGAACATAAACAAGAGACACTGAGAAAAATGCTCATTGTAGAAGAAAATTCTAGATGGCACTTATGTTTTTGCATCTGAACTCTTCAAATAATCTCATATTTTGACAGCTTCTTAAATGTACCAGCTTAGATCACAATCAAACATTTACTATGGTCTGTACGTAAAAAATAAAATTACACTCAAGAAATGAATACTTAAAACTCAACTTCAATTAATACTCATCTAACAATTAATTCTCAACTTCAATTAAGATTTCCATGATATTTTCATGGGCAAAACAACTCTAAACTGAAATTCAATTTAACTAAAAAAATACATTCAAGAAAAAAAAAAGTTTTTAAAAAGTCTGGGATGGGTTGTTTGGTAATGTTTTGTAGAAAATGTGTCTTTTACTCACCAAAGTTGTATTTATTTGATAAAAAAGAGAGCAAAAACAATGATATTTTTAAGTAATATTATAGTTTAAAATACATTTTAAAATGTTATTTATGCATGTGATGGCAAAGGTGGTCATTCAAGGTCTTCAATGTGACATGATCTGTCAGAAATCCTTCAAATTATTTTTATATTATGCTTTTCCAGTCAATTTTAAGCCGTTATATGCATCCTTGTTGAATGAACACATTCATTTCTTTCTTTTTTAAAGTTTAAAATAATTTTAAAAAACTGATTTATTTTATGTTTGCCATGATGACAGTAAATATTATTTGACTAGATATTTTTCAAGACACTTCTATACACCTTAAAGTGACATTTAAAGACTTAACTAGGTTAATTAGGTTAACTAGGCAGGTTAAGCAAGTTATTGTATAATGCTGGTTTGTTCTGTAGACTATTGAAAAAATATATACTTAAAGGGGCTAATAATTTTGACCTTAAAATGGCTTTTAAAAAATTTAAAACTGCTTTTATTCTAGCCAAAATAAAACAAATATGACTTTCTTCAGAAGAAAAAATATTATCAGACATACTGTGAAAATATCCTTGCTCTGCTAAACATAATTTTGGAAATATTTAAAAAAAGAAAAAAAAAAATTCAAAGGAGGGCTAATAATTCTGACTTCAACTGTGTGTGTGTGTGTGTGTATATATATATATATATATATATATATATATATATATATATATATATATATATATATATATATATATATATATATATATATATATATATATATATATATATATATATATACATATATATATATATATACATATATACATATATATATATATATATATATATATATATATATATATATATACACACACATATTTATTTTTTCTCATGCCTGTCCATAAATATTCAAACATAACACATAGATGTGATGTGCATTACATACCCTGACACCTCCAACATCCCACTTTTAAGGCCTGCATGGTCAACAATAAATCTTACAAATACACCTACTTCTACTTACAAATAATCACCTACTAAAAAAACTAAAACGCAACTCCACTTAAAAGTGCAACATTAGCTGAGATCCAAACCACCAAACGCAAGCCCCAGCTTCTTCTCATCTCTCACGAAGATGTATATTTCCCACATACCTTCTCCAATGAAAACGTGCCCCAAGAATTGGCAAGCCACAAGGCACTGGAAGAAGCTCGGACTTTAGCTGTGCTTTTAGTGGGGCTCTTTTTCACGCTGTCCCGTAGGTTGGTGAACTTCCCTCTGCTCTTGGTGGAGGCCGGAAGGGTGCAGGAGCTGTAATGCGGAGCCCTGAGAGTCTCCACTGGAGTCTGCTGGAGGTTGAGCAGGGTGGGCTGAGATAGGTGAGACGACGGTACTGACGGCTGCTGCTGCTGGTGCAGGTGATGGTGGAAGTGATGATGGAACTGCGGATGCAATTGCCTTGACGTCTGGGTCGGCGTACCGTGCACGTGTCCGACCCTCTGTTGCATTCTGGGATGGTTACAGTTGGCCACCTCAGTCACCCTGGTCTGACAATCCAAGTATGTGCCGCAGCAGTGATCATGGTTGTTGCAATAGGCGGTCATCCTTTTTCAACTGAGAGAGTCTCCGGAGCAAACCGGCAGGTGGACGCCAGGTGAAATGAGGGAGAACGCAGGCTGAAGAGCGATGAGAGGACACGCCGTGGTCGTAAATCTGGTCCTTTTCCACTCTTCTGCCAGCCTCTCTCTCTCTTTCTGCCTCAGCCGCTCTCATCCCCCCGCTCTCGCTCGCCAATTAATGAGCTCCAATGGGCACTGCACATGACAGCACACAGCCTCTTCTGCAGGCATGAATAATCAATGCTCCATTCTTGATTTCAACATCAGCGTCCGGACGCTCTACGCTAGACTTTGCACCTAACCCTACGCTTGAGATTCATGAGGCTTTTTGTAGCCTCATTCGCGTTTTCAAGCATTAACACGGGTCATGAAGTGAGGGGTCACAGCGGATAAACCGCAATCTCTATTAGACGCTTAGCGTGAGGGAGGGCGAACGGGCCGATGTGGTGTTATCAGCGCATACAATGGTGGAGCTGACCTTATTTTACAACTGTTATCCATAACTAATCTCCATTTGTTCTGAGGATATTTTACACGGTCCTGTGCTATTTAATGTGAGCCTTTCACTGCTCACAGCTGGACAGTGGTTGTGCATTTCAACCCATAAGAGGTTCCATAACACCATATTTAAAGGGGACCCCTTTGTAAAGATGTAAAACAAATCTCTGAGGTCCCAAGAGTGTGTTTGTGCCATTTCAGCTCAACAAACAATGTTTTAAATCTTTATAAATCTGCCTCTTTTGGGTTTTTATTAAAACTGTGCCATTTTGCTGACTGTTACTTTAAATTCAATTAAGATTGTGCTTCCAGACGACTTTTTAAATGAGGGCGGAGCTACAAACATATATGAACCAGTTTAGCAGCTGCTTCTCACTCAGAGCTGTCTATGCTAATGAGGGAGAGATTGTAACTAATGGGTGGGACTTTCCCCCTCTGATGACAGGTACAAAGGGAGAATGT